>NC_052312.1:40836730-40944230 GCF_016432855.1 Salvelinus namaycush
CATTGTAACTAATGATATTGATGATGTAACCCACCTTACACTAACAGTACATTATAACTAATGATGTGACCCACCTTACACTAACAGTACATTATAACTAATGATATTAATGATTTGACCCACCTTACACTAACAGTACATTATAACTAATGATGTGACCCACCTTACACTAACAATATATTATAACTAATGATGTGACCCACCTTACACTAACAGTATATTATAACTAATGATGTTAATGATTTTACCCACCTTACACTAACAGTATATTATAACTAATGATATTAATATTGCGTCCCATCTTACTCTAACAGTATATTATAACTAATGATGTGACCCACCTTACACTAACAGTACATTATAACTAATGATGTGACCCACCTTACACTAACAATATATTATAACTAATGATGTGACCCACCTTACACTAACAATATATTATAACTAATGATGTTAATGATTTTACCCACCTTACACTAACAGTATATTATAACTAATGATATTAATATTGTGTCCCATCTTACTCTAACAGTAAATTATAACTAATGATGTGACCCACCTTACACTAACAGTACATTATAACTAATGATGTGACCCACCTTACACTAACAGTACATTATAACTAATGATGTGACCCACCTTACACTAACAGTACATTATAACTAATGATATTAATGATTTGACCCACCTTACACTAACAGTACATTATAACTAATGATGTGACCCACCTTACACTAACAGTACATTATAACTAATGATATTAATGATTTGACCCACCTTACACTAACAGTACATTATAACTAATGATGTGACCCACCTTACACTAACAGTATATTATAACTAATGATATTAATGATGTGACCCACCTTACACTAACAGTACATTATAACTAATGATGTGACCCACCTTACACTAACAGTACATTATAACTAATGATGTGACCCACCTTACACTAACAGTACATTATAACTAATGATGTGACCCACCTTACACTAACAGTACATTATAACTAATGATATTAATGATGTGACCCACCTTACACTAACAGTATATTATAACTAATGATGTGACCCACCTTACACTAACAGTACATTATAACTAATGATGTGACCCACCTTACACTAACAATATATTATAACTAATGATGTGACCCACCTTACACTAACAGTACATTATAACGAATGATGTGACCCACCTTACACTAACAGTACATTATAACTAATGATGTGACCCACCTTACACTAACAGTATATTATAACTAATGATGTGACCCACCTTAAACTAACAGTACATTATAACTAATGATGTGACCCACCTTACACTAACAATATATTATAACTAATGATGTGACCCACCTTACACTAACAGTACATTATAACTAATGATATTGATGATGTAACCCACCTTACACTAACAGTACATTATAACTAATGATGTGACCCACCTTACACTAACAGTATATTATAACTAATGATGTGACCCACCTTACACTAACAGTACATTATAACTAATGATATTGATGATGTAACCCACCTTACACTAACAGTACATTATAACTAATGATGTGGCCCACCTTACACTAACAGTACATTATAACTAATGATGTAACCCACCTTACACTAACAGTACATTATAACTAATGATGTGACCCACCTTACACTAACAGTACATTATAACTAATGATATTAATGATGTGACCCACCTTACACTAACAGTACATTATAACTAATGATATTAATGATGTGACCCACCTTACACTAACAGTACATTATAACTAATGATATTGATGATGTAACCCACCTTGCACTAACAGTACATTATAACTAATGATGTGACCCACCTTACACTAACAGTACATTATAACTAATGATATTAATGTTTTGACCCACCTTACACTAACATTACATTATAACTAATGATATTAATGATTTGACCCACCTTACACTAACATTACATTATAACTAATGATGTGACCCACCTTACACTAACAGTACATTGTAACTAATGATGTGACCCACCTTACACTAACAGTACATTATAACTAATGATATTAATGATGTGACCCACCTTACACTAACAGTACATTATAACTAATGATATTAATGATTTGACCCACCTTACACTAACAGTACATTATAACTAATGATGTGACCCACCTTACACTAACAGTATATTATAACTAATGATATTAATGATGTGACCCACCTTACACTAACAGTACATTATAACTAATGATGTGACCCACCTTACACTAACAGTACATTATAACTAATGATGTGACCCACCTTACACTAACAGTACATTATAACTAATGATGTGACCCACCTTACACTAACAGTACATTATAACTAATGATATTAATGATGTGACCCACCTTACACTAACAGTATATTATAACTAATGATGTGACCCACCTTACACTAACAGTACATTATAACTAATGATGTGACCCACCTTACACTAACAATATATTATAACTAATGATGTGACCCACCTTACACTAACAGTACATTATAACGAATGATGTGACCCACCTTACACTAACAGTACATTATAACTAATGATGTGACCCACCTTACACTAACAGTATATTATAACTAATGATGTGACCCACCTTACACTAACAGTACATTATAACTAATGATGTGACCCACCTTACACTAACAATATATTATAACTAATGATGTGACCCACCTTACACTAACAGTACATTATAACTAATGATATTGATGATGTAACCCACCTTACACTAACAGTACATTATAACTAATGATGTGACCCACCTTACACTAACAGTATATTATAACTAATTATGTGACCCACCTTACACTAACAGTACATTATAACTAATGATATTGATGATGTAACCCACCTTACACTAACAGTACATTATAACTAATGATGTGGCCCACCTTACACTAACAGTACATTATAACTAATGATGTAACCCACCTTACACTAACAGTACATTATAACTAATGATGTGACCCACCTTACACTAACAGTACATTATAACTAATGATATTAATGATGTGACCCACCTTACACTAACAGTACATTATAACTAATGATATTAATGATGTGACCCACCTTACACTAACAGTACATTATAACTAATGATATTGATGATGTAACCCACCTTGCACTAACAGTACATTATAACTAATGATGTGACCCACCTTACACTAATAGTACATTATAACTAATGATATTAATGTTTTGACCCACCTTACACTAACATTACATTATAACTAATGATATTAATGATTTGACCCACCTTACACTAACAGTACATTATAACTAATGATGTGACCCACCTTACACTAACAGTACATTATAACTAATGATGTGACCCACCTTACACTAACAATATATTATAACTAATGATGTGACCCACCTTACACTAACAGTACATTATAACTAATGATGTGACCCACCTTACACTAACAGTATATTATAACTAATGATGTGACCCACCTTACACTAACAGTACATTATAACTAATGATATTGGTGATGTAACCCACCTTACACTAACAGTACATTATAACTAATGATATTGATGATGTAACCCACCTTACACTAACAGTACATTATAACTAATGATGTGACCCACCTTACACTAACAGTACATTATAACTAATGATATTAATGATTTGACCCACCTTACACTAACAGTACATTATAACTAATGATGTGACCCACCTTACACTAACAGTACATTATAACTAATGATATTAATGTTTTGACCCACCTTACACTAACATTACATTATAACTAATGATATTAATGATTTGACCCACCTTACACTAACAGTACATTATAACTAATGATGTGACCCACCTTACACTAACAGTATATTATAACTAATGATGTGACCCACCTTACACTAACAATATATTATAACTAATGATGTGACCCATCTTACACTAACAGTACATTATAACTAATGATGTGACCCACCTTACACTAACAGTACAGTATAACTAATGATGTGACCCACCTTACACTAACAATATATTATAACTAATGATGTGACCCACCTTACACTAACAATATATTATAACTAATGATGTGACCCACCTTACACTAACAGTACATTATAACTAATGATGTGACCCACCTTACACTAACAATATATTATAACTAATGATGTGACCCACCTTACACTAACAGTACATTATAACTAATGATGTGACCCACCTTACACTAACAGTATATTATAACTAATGATGTGACCCACCTTACACTAACAGTACATTATAACTAATGATATTGGTGATGTAACCCACCTTACACTAACAGTACATTATAACTAATGATGTGACCCACCTTATACTAACAGTACATTATAACTAATGATATTGATGATGTAACCCACCTTACACTAACAGTACATTATAACTAATGATGTGACCCACCTTACACTAACAGTACATTATAACTAATGATATTAATGATTTGACCCACCTTACACTAACAGTACATTATAACTAATGATGTTAATGATTTTATCCACCTTACACTAACAGTATATTATAACTAATGATATTAATATTGTGTCCCATCTTACTCTAACAGTAAATTATAACTAATGATGTGACCCACTTACACTAACATTACATTATAACTAATGATGTGACCCACCTTACACTAACAGTATATTATAACTAATGATGTGACCCACCTTACTCTAACAGTACATTATAACTAATGATGTGACCCACCTTACACTAACAATATATTATAAATAATGATGTGACCCACCTTACACTAACAGTACATTATAACTAATGATGTGACCCACCTTACACTAACAGTATATTATAACTAATGATGTGACCCACCTTACACTAACAGTACATTATAACTAATGATATTGATGATGTAACCCACCTTACACTAACAGTACATTATAACTAATGATGTGACCCACCTTACACTAACAGTACATTATAACTAATGATGTGACCCACCTTACACTAACAGTACATTATAACTAATGATGTGACCCACCTTACACTAACAGTACATTATAACTAATGATATTAATGATTTGACCCACCTTACACTAACAGTACATTATAACTAATGATGTGACCCACCTTACACTAACAGTACATTATAACTAATGATATTAATGATTTGACCCACCTTACACTAACAGTACATTATAACTAATGATGTGACCCACCTTACACTAACAGTATATTATAACTAATGATATTAATGATGTGACCCACCTTACACTAACAGTACATTATAACTAATGATGTGACCCACCTTACACTAACAGTACATTATAACTAATGATGTGACCCACCTTACACTAACAGTACATTATAACTAATGATGTGACCCACCTTACACTAACAGTACATTATAACTAATGATATTAATGATGTGACCCACCTTACACTAACAGTACATTATAACTAATGATATTAATGATGTGACCCACCTTACACTAACAGTACATTATAACTAATGATGTGACCCACCTTACACTAACAGTACATTATAACTAATGATATTGATGATGTAACCCACCTTGCACTAACAGTACATTATAACTAATGATGTGACCCACCTTACACTAACAGTACATTATAACTAATGATATTAATGTTTTGACCCACCTTACACTAACATTACATTATAACTAATGACATTAATGATTTGACCCACCTTACACTAACAGTACATTATAACTAATGATGTGACCCACCTTACACTAACAGTACATTATAACTAATGATGTGACCCACCTTACACTAACAATATATTATAACTAATGATGTGACCCACCTTACACTAACAGTACATTATAACTAATGATGTGACCCACCTTACACTAACAGTATATTATAACTAATGATGTGACCCACCTTACACTAACAGTACATTATAACTAATGATATTGGTGATGTAACCCACCTTACACTAACAGTACATTATAACTAATGATGTGACCCACCTTACACTAACAGTATATTATAACTAATGATGTGACCCACCTTACACTAACAGTACATTATAACTAATGATATTGATGATGTAACCCACCTTACACTAACAGTACATTATAACTAATGATGTGACCCACCTTACACTAACAGTACATTATAACTAATGATATTGATGATGTAACCCACCTTACACTAACAGTACATTATAACTAATGATGTGACCCACCTTACACTAACAGTACATTATAACTAATGATGTGACCCACCTTACTCTAACAGTATATTATAACTAATGATGTGACCCACCTTACACTAACAGTATATTATAACTAATGATGTGACCCACCTTACACTAACAGGACATTATAACTAATGATGTTACCCACCTTACACTAACAGTATATTATAACTAATGATGTGACCCACCTTACACTAACAGTACATTATAACTAATGATGTGACCCACCTTACACTAACAGTACATTATAACTAATGATGTGACCCACCTTACACTAACAGTATATTATAACTAATGATGTGACCCACCTTGCACTAACAGTATATTATAACTAATGATGTGACCCACCTTACACTAACAGTATATTATAACTAATGATTTGACCCACCTCACACTAACAGTACATTATAACTAATGATGTGACCCACCTTACGCTAACAGTACATTATAACTAATGATATTAATGATATTATTGCTAATAACTATCACTCAGTTCATATCTGGAGTATTGTTAGATACACAATTGTAAGTGTGAGTGTGTGTGTATGTTTGTGTGTGTCTGCATCTATGTTTGCCTGTGCATCTATGTGTGTTTGTGTGTGCGTGTGTGTGTGCATCTATGCATGTGTGTGTGACTCCATCGTGTCACTGCAGTGTTATGTTCACAGCTTGTGGTCATGTCCCAGGCCTGATTATGAGATTGGTTTGGCAGCGGTCACCGTTCTGTTACACTGACCCGGACACTGCCCACTTGTGTGTGTGAAACGGAGGGGATCTCTACCCGCTGTGTGTGTATGTGTGCTTGTGTGTATATGATGCATCATCAAACATGGTCCCTCCAGTTTCTTATAAACACTTTTTATTCTCCTATAGATACTGTACATATATTGAATCTGTTGTCTAATGATCATGGAAAAGCAACCCGTTTTGAGGACATTTTCACCATGTCAAACATCGCAGTCCAACCTCTAGGCATTCTCATTTTAATGTCCTCCAAAACATCAGTATTCATATTCTGTGTCTCTGATCGACAGAATATCAGACTGTCCCTTGTGCTTCTCTGTCTCGTTCCTGTCCCTGTCCTCGTCCTTCTATAGTGACCATGGTATAGAGCTCTGTAATTGGCCACTAGCTTGCCTGTGACTGGCTGTGATCAGTGGAATGATGGGAACGTATCGGTGCTTGGAGAGAGCAGCTATTAAAACATTACGGCAGCCATTACTGCCGCCTGTCTGGACTAACGAACATATGCTTCCTCTACCAATGCCTAAACTCTTATTTATGGATTTAATTTAATGTGCAGAAAGAATTTTCAATTAAATTTGGTCTTCTGCTGCCTCCGGAGAGTGGCAGAGTATAATAACATGGTAATTTTTTATACATCTTTATGAGGAATGAGAAAATTAATTATTTGTGGCAAGCTGTAATGATTGGGACTTGGAACAGTTGTAGCTGAACAGTTTGAGGCCCGTTGTTCTGGCAGTGAGCTGAAAGAGAGAGAAGTGAAGCACACACACACACACACACACACACACACACACACACACACACACACACACACACACACACACACACACACACACACACAGATAAAGGTGTGCATGCACATACTGAAACTAATCTGGGATGTTTTCATTCATGTTCTGTAGAGCTAGGAGGTTACTTTTGTGGTTTCAAAGCACTGTTCCGATGTCTTTTCCAGCATGGTCAGATAATGAAGATTTAGAAAGGGATAACAGTAGGGGGAGGCAGAGCAGAGGAGACAGTGGGAGAGGAGAGTGGGGAGGGGGGGGCGGGTTCTCCTGTAGGGAAAGTGGGGAGTCTTGTCTTGTAAATGAGTCATGCAGGCAGGGGATCCTGTTCCCCTGTCTGATATCATCACAATGTTTGATGTCATTAGAGTGCGTGTACTAGTGTGTACCATATAGGAATAGCAGGTCCTCCACGTCAAGGTCACCACACATTATTATTCACAGGCTACAGCCTTCCCGAACAGGGCCCATCACTTTAATAATGATCACACAACCCCCCTCGCCCCCACCGCTCTCTCTCTCTCTCGCTCTCGCTCTCGCTCTCGCTCGCTCTCTCTCTCTCTCTCTCTCTCTCTCTCGCTCTCGCTCTCGCTCTCTCTCTCTCACCCCTGTTTGATATCCATCTATTTAAACCAGTGTGAGGGACATGTTTGATATAATGCAGTTCATATATCCAGTAGAGGTTGATACTGTAGCTGGGTTTCAGAACAATATCAGTTTCCATATTATCAAGGACATTCTATGGCACACTAACCACACTTGACTGGACAGTCTCTGTGAGTGTGGGGATGGACGAGCTGTGTGTGTGTTTGTGCGACCAACTGAAAGGGGGCAATGGAGTCCTCTGAATGTGTCACCAGGTTAAAAGAGGGCCACCTGTGTGTGTGTGTGTGTGTGTTTTCGTGTGTGAATGTGTGTGTGTATAAATGTATGTGTGCACAGTGTGTGCATGTGTGTGTGTCTGTTTACAGAAGCCATTACATTTTATTTATTTATCCTGTTCCATTTTGTCATGTGCTGTTAAATGATTAATCCACTGTCCCCCCTGATGGAACCCTTCAGGGACAGACAACAGCAGGCCCTACCCTCCCTCTGCATTATACATGACTGGACAGGGACGGACCCACCACCACCTTGTGTGTGTGTTTTGCTGAAGTACAGGTGTCGCCAAGTGAAGAGTCCGCTCTGTCTATCTAACACTAGCTAATCTTAAATGATGTGGGTGTCTGTGTGTGTGTACCAGTCTCGCTTCCGTCCCTGTCCTCGCCCCTACCTGGACTCAAACCAGGGACCCTCTGCACACGTCAGCAACCGCCTCCCACGAAGCATCGTTACCCATCGCTCTACAAAAGCTGCGGCCCTTGCAGAGCAAGGTCTTAGAGCGAGTGACGCCACCGATTGAAACGCTATTAGCGCGCACCCCGCTAACTAGCTGGCCATTTCACATCGGTTACATATGTGTCTGTGTGTTCGCTTAAAAAATTAGAAAAAAGGGGCAATATTACTGCTGTTTGTCACTCTTGAGCCAACATAGCAACAACATAGCCAGAAATCTAATTAATCTAAGATAAATCAAGAAATCTATAATTAATTTTGAAGTTTTTCCAGAGTTCTTAGTAGCGCAATTTTACATTTAACTAAGATGTTTGGTGTGGTATTTCTCAAGAGAAAACTAGTCGTCTCTCGTTGAATGACAACAAACTCTTCATTGTAGAATCCCGTCCATAGTTCCCACTCTACTACAGAGGAGTACTGTTGACCAATCACAGACGAGGGGGCGTACACTTTAGCTACCGAACTTCAAATTGCCTCAATAATATTTTTCCAGAACAGTCGGAAAAAAATACCTGCTGAACTGCAAAATGAACAAAAACATCACAACATTTCATCATAATATATACGCAAACTGTTTAGACTGGGAAGCATGCGACAGGCTTAACGGTCCCTCTTGCTCTGTATATTTGCACCGGAGGTCACTATCTCTCCCAGAGTTCCCTGCTAATGAAGCCCCACCTTCATGCAAATGAGCACACTGTTAACCCCAATCAGAGGGGTCGCTGAGTGTGCATCAATCCCCATCTCCCTGAGTGCTACAAGGGGTTGGGGCTACAAGGTTCCACCTTCACAGACACACAGGTAATTAATGTGACTTAGACAGTGAGAGACTGCGAGCCACTGGGGTGTGTGTTAAAAATGGGGTTCAACCTAGTGTCAAGGCACTATTACGAGTGAGTACACAGGTTATCACCCTAGTGTACACTCACTTTAGTCTCAATTAGCCATTACTGTTGTCTTGTCTGAACATGACTGAAAGTGTGGTTCTCAATGATCTGCCTCTGAAGGTAGCTGTTCTAGCATTTTATATAAAAATATATGCCATTTAACATACACTTTTATCCAAAGTGAGTTCGAGTCATGCATGCATACAATTTATGTATGGGTGGTCCCAGGAATTGAACCCACTACCCTGGCATTACACGCATCATGCTCTACCAACTGAGCTACAGAGGACCACCCTGGCTATGCGTTTTTTTGTCTGTCTGTGACTGACTGAAGGTGTTCGTTCTCGGTTTAGTGTCTCTAAGCTCTGTGTTATTTCCTGTTGTCCTCTAAGGGTCTAGTCTGTTTGACTTGGATGACTGTGAATGGTTGGCGGTTGGTGCTGAACCGATGACCCTGAAACTACAGTTCCTAACAGTGGTCCAGTGTTAGTGATGCTCTGAGACAAACACAGGAAATGTTGAATGTTGAATAATGTGTAGCCCACATGTTTGAGATGTCACGGAGGCTTGAGGTAGAAGTTGCTGTTAACCACAGATCTACGATCAGTTTACCCCCACCCCCAATCCTAACCTTAACCAAGAGGTGGATGGATAAAGATCTGGGACCAGTGATAATAGGAGAGACTATCTACATCATGATGAAGGTTACAGATTCACAGGTGAATGTTTTTGGTGTGTCACTGAGATGTCAGTCGCTCCATTGGTATTCACTGACTATCTCTCTACCCCTCTTCTTTAATGTATTCTCAGACATATCTGCTGCTCTGCTGTGTGCATATGCATGTGTGTGCGAGTGCTTTTGTGTATGCACGGGTGTATGCGTGTGAGTGTGTGTGTCTGTGTGTGTGTGTGTATAGCCTGATTCAGAGACAGAAGACGAAGGGGTTTCAAGTGAAGAGTACTTGTTCATTAGAACACCCTGGTATCCATTCCAGAGGACACACACACTATGTGTCCCAAATGGCCCCCTTTTTTCCTACATAGTGCACTACTTTTGACCAAGGCCCTATGGGTCCTGGTTTAAAGTAGTGCACTATATAGGGAATAGGGTGCCATTTGGGATGTAGACATACTGATCACTGATCCAGTATTCACATCATTAGCCCTCAGGCCATAGGGGAGTATCCTAGTTAGAGGACTATTGAAAGACTACCATAAGAGAACTGTCATGTGGTTGACTGGCATAAACCAATCAGTATTTCCCATGGGCTTGTATTAAATTACTGTAGTTACATTCTGAATTCAATCAATTTATTCTAATTGAAAAACAACACAATTAAGGGTATTTCTTATTGGGTTGACTAGAGAGCGCATCAATGTTCGCCTTGTCTTGTACTTTAGTTGTTTAAGGCAGGGCTATTCAACTGGTGGCCCGCAGGCCAGATCCGGGCCGTTTATCAATTTAGTATGGCCCTTCGATCCCCACAGAAATCCGATGTTTAGTGCCAAAAAGAGCTCTCGTTCAATATTCTCCAATGGGAGTATCTGTCTTCCTGTAGTCCTGTACATTAATAAGTACTGTCAAACAATATCAGCCGACATACCAGTTCAAGCCAATCAGAACTGCTAACAGGGGTACAGGGTCATGATCCAGGATCATCATCTAGCCTGCAACGTCGCTTCGTAGTTTGCTGAGCATCATGGTCTACTTTTACATAATGATGTTCGGTGGCTAAGCAATGGTAACAATGCTGTCAAGAGAGCAGCCTATCTGCGTTTATGGAGGAGACGGTTGCTTATCTCCGTGATTGCCGCCACAAGAAAGCAAACACATGACTAGCGGAGATGCTTGATGAGGAGTTCCTATCAAGCAATTGAATGGATTTAATTTGGGACTACAGGGTTGGGATGAAACAGATATTGACCTGATTGAAAAAACAGACTTCAGACTTCTTCCCAAACAAAACTGCAACTGTATTCAGTCATCATCAGTGCAGATTACTCCCGTGAAGTCTGAGTTTTTAGATAAACTGAAAGCTAACTTTGCAATGAGATTTGATGAGTTTAAGTCCCCACAGAGGTGGTGCAGTTTGTTATAGGGAGCCGTTCTCTACTGACGCGGGTGAGCGAGACTTCTGCGCCAAAGCTAGCCAACAGAGATATGCCATACATAAAAGGTTTCTCTGTGTTAAAAAGACAACAAAACAAGACCGATAAAATAACTTCATTATAAAGAAATCAAAAATAGAACAGAATAGGATGCTGGTCAACTGAGATAGTCCATGCATAAAAGGTATCCTATGTCTAAATAAAAACAAAAGATCAATATATGTATGTAAAACGGACAGAAAAGTAGAAATGTATTAATGTGTTGCAGGTCAACTTTGTTATAAGTGAACATTTGTTCCATTATTTAAACAATTTGATGCACTGAATTAGGCTATTCTTAAAGCACTTAAAAGGAACTTTCAGCAACAGTTATTTTAATATAAGTGCATTATAAGATTATAATTGTGTGTGTGCATTGTTTTTTATACCGGTCTTAGGAGTAATACCATGTAGAAAATGTCTGGCCCCCTCTGAATAACCTTTTTCAAATCTGGCCTCTAAGAACATAGTTGAATAGCCCTGGTTGAACCACAACAACTACCTCATGTGAACTATCTTACAACAACCTCCTGAACTTTTCACACGGTAGGTTGTCAGTACTTTCTCCTAAAGAGGCTCTGTTCTCGTTCCCTCTTTCCACTTTCTCTTTCTCGGTCTCTCTACTATTTCTCTCTTGTTCTCTTCCGCTGAGAGAGAGAGAGAGAGAGAGAGAGAGAGAGGTCTCGAATATGGACACCGTGGACAGCCAGCCATCCGGGGCTCCATTGTTCTCCTGTGTGATGTGGAGAAGAAAGGCAGATGGAGAGAAAGAAAGAAAGAAGAGAGGGAGAGAAAGAAAGAAGAGAGGGAGAGAAAGAAAGAAGAGAGGGAGAGAGGAGAAAGAGTTGTTTGATAGTGCTGTGGAGTCTGTGTGAATGAACAGTGAAGGGCACCCATTGTCTTCCAGCGACCTCCATTTGGTACTGTATGGTCCCTTTTACTGCACTGTCTACCGCCACAATAACTCCTTTCTGCTCCTCCTCTCTCTTAAAGAAAAAAGGATTAGTAAAACAGAGGAATTGCGTGTCCAGATTCCCAACTATCAGCCACAAGGCACACAAAAGAGGGCAGAGATTTTCTCCCTTCTTGCTATTTTTCTCTCCCCTCCCCTCTTCTCCTTTCCTCTCCCCTCGTCTACTCTCCTCTCCTCCTCCTCCTTCTCCTCTCTCTCTCTCTAGTTAGCTGAGGTAAATGTGATTATGGTAATGTTTTTAACTACCAGAGGAATGCAGGGTATTTTAGGCCGGGGAATGACGGACCAGAGCAGCTGCATTTCCTGTTTATCCAGCTCATGCATGAGATACTGGAGAGGAACAGGGGATGCATTCATCCCCTTCTCTCTACCTCCGCTGACCCCCTCCTCCGGGCCTCCCATTCTTCTCCCTATCTATTTCTCTCTCTATCACACTCTTTCTGACTTTCTCTCCCTCAATTTCTTTCTCTGACTTGCTCCACTCTTTCCCTTCCAACTCTGCCTTGCTATTCACTCACTCACTCTCTGTCGTTCGCTCTCTTGCTCTTCCTCTCCCACACGACAGTATCTATCAGACAACTGTCCTGTTATCTGAGGCTGTATAATACCAGTCCAGACGTAGATGCACATGGAGGAGTTGCACTCGTTTGTTTGTCCTCCTCCTCTCTCTATCTCTCCCAGCCCACTGCCAAGCCCTGTGCCCTTGATAGATGGCAGACAGACAGACAGACACAGAGGCTGGAACAAATGAAAAGACTTGTGTCCTGTCCTGTCCTGTCAATATTGTACTGATTCATTGTTTGAGTACAGACAGACTGAATGACTGCATGGGATTCAACGTTACACAACTCTCCAACCCAAGGCTCTTTTCGTCAATATGGCATTGGAAGATAGCTAGTCCTTATACTGTAGAACTAACTGTCTGCCTCGCATTGACTGACTGGCTATTTTAATCCTTGTCTAGCATTGGCAGTGGCCATCTAGTCAGACCCAATAATTAGTTCTTTACAAAGTGTCTGAATGTCACTGAAAAGTCAGTTATTGGAGATGGTGGTTTTAAAGGAAATGTATAATACCATATTGTTCAAAGTTTGAAAGCCAAGAAGTTCTCAAAGTTCAGGAATGAAGGTCTCCGTTCTTGCTTTGAAACTGTTCATTTTGTATCGTACGCCTTCTATGTTTAAAATAGCCACACAGTATGTTGAATGTACAGTAAGTACATTCTAATTCCATCTCTTCAAAATAATATCTTTCAATGTTTGAAAGTTCAGGAATGCAGGTCGCCATTCTTGCGCACATTCTTTTCCATACATACTGAATGTAAAGTAAATACATTCCAAATCTATCTCTTAAAAATATATTTTAAAGCTAAAACATTATTCAAACCCATCCCTACTTCAGAAGTGTCACTTCAAAACAGACTCGCCCTCCCTTTTAGTGAAGTGTCAATATGACTCTTGACCTTGTCCTGCATCTCTTTGTTTCTGTGTTACTGTGTCTCTCCTTCAAGTCCGGCCCCTCTCAAAGGCGCTTTGAAGTAATGAAGATGGAAGATTAAACAACAGCAACAATTATATTTGTCAGTGAATTAAACATCCATCAATCTCACTTAATCACTCTCTAATATCTCCTCAGACGCTGAAATAGAAGCATGACGCTGTTGAAGGTTAATGGGCTTTTTTCTTTAACTTCTCTTTAGGAGGAGAGAGGAGGAGTGGGGTTTTAGGCATGTTAATAATAACAACGGTTACCAAAACTACAGGCTGTAGATATGACCATGCATCATTGACAAAAATCTCTCTCTCTCTCCACCCCCCCTCCCCCCGCCCCCCTATCTCTTCCATGTGCATACATACAAACACACTCTTCCCAAACCTTCTCCTTCAAGTAAACAAGTAAAAGCCCCAGTCCTCCCACATGCTGTTCAGGGGGGAGAGATGAGTCCCACAGTTCCTCTCTTCCTCTCTCTGTAGTGTCGCCCACAGGTGGTTCGTCCTCTCCTTCAGCACAGCTGGCCTCCAATTGTCTCAGCACAGCGCTGTGTGTGTGTTGTGTGGTGTATGTGTCAGCACTGCACGTGTGTGTGAGTGTGTGTGTGTGTGTGTGTGTGTGTGTGTGTGTGTGTGTGTGTGTGTGTGTGTGTATGCTGTATGCGTGTGTGTATGCGTGTGTGTGTGTATATAACAAAACTTCAGCAGATGGATTGCTGTTTATAGCCAGTAAATAAAGGACCTGCCTGGTAATCATGACAGGGATTCATATATTATCCCAGGATTAGAAAGAAAGGGACAGGAGAGAAGAGAAGTAGGAGAACAGAAGATTGCACAGGTTGTGTGATTTACAGTTGGACTTTAGGGAGGTGGGAATCGCGGTCAACCCAATGCAGTCTCAGATGAGTGGCTATTTCCTAGCATGTCAAAGGGTCAGAGGTCAGGGGTTATGGCTGGTCACAGAGGTGGACAGGGTTGAACAGAGACCCAGGTCTCAAATCTCTGATCGATATTACAGGCCAGGTTGTATATCCCCATTTGACACTCAGATATACCCACACACATGCGCACGCACACACTCACAAACATACACATGCACACACACAAATCAAAATCAAATCAAAGTTTATTGGTCGTGTACACAGTTTAGCCGATGTTCTAGCAGGTGCAGTGAAACGCTTATGTTACTATTTTCTAAGAATGCAGTAAAATGTCAAACAAGTACACAAATAATAATAATAATAAAATACAAAAATGGACTGCTTACCCCAAATCCTAGTCACTGTAGCCATTTCTTCTTGTTATTAGCTGATAAGAGTGGATTCCGGTGTGGTCGTCTACTGCACCATTATCTGTTTGTGGCTCTCATGTTAGCTTGCCATTCCCCTTCGACCTCACATCTAAAGTTTTTGTTATAAATTACCCATCAACTTCAATGAACGATGGAGATTAATTGGGTTTTCTGCCCATGAAATCATTTGTGGCCCACCGCCTGTATTCGGTCCTATGTAGCAAACTTTCAAATTGTTTTTTTTTTTACATTGGATAAAAGTAGAGACTCCGAGCTAGAAAATGGTACATCATACACTGCAGTTGAGGAACAATTCTGCTTTGAAAGTTGATTAACTTGTAACCCTACTTTTGAGAAAATGGCCTTTGAATGTTTTGTCTACACCCATTCAGCATCGTTCACACCCTCTTAGCCTCACTCGTCTCTTTAAGGATTCACAGTGTAGTAAACGACCAAAGATTTCAAGACTGAAAGTGGTGAAAGTAGTAGTAAAAAATAGTAGTAAAATTACACTTCATCTAGTCCTTGGCCTATATCCTAATCTGACTTTGATGCATGTTGTTCTTCACATTACCATCTCTGGAGAACACACACTATATCAAATAAAATCTAAGTTTATTTGTCACAAGCACAGGATACAGAAGGTGTACAGTGAAATGGTCACTTGCATATTGAAGTATTTTGTTTAGATATGTAGCTAGCTAGCTAGCTAGCTAAACAATTAACCATAATCCCAACTCTAACGCCACGCTCAAAACAACTGGAACCTCGGAAATCTCAGACTTCAGAGCGTTCAAAACAACTGGGAACTCAGAAAGAAAAGGAGCTCCGACTGGAATCTTTTTATTTGAATGGTCATCCAACTTGAAATTCCAACTCGGGAACTCAGGCCTCTTTCTAGAGCTCCGACTTTCCGGCCTGAAGATCACTGACATCATGATTTGACCTCACATCAGAGTTGTTTTGAACGTGCCAATACTACCATGCATTAATCTGCAGGTAGCTAAAGCTAACCAACTAGGTGCAATTTTAGCTAGCTAGCTAACATTAGGCTATAACTAGCAATGCAAATGGATTTATGAGATACTAATAATATTACTACACAGATCATACACATAACGTTAGCTAGTGAGCCAACCAGCCAACGTTAGCTAGCTAGCTAACAGTACGCTTTATGTTGCAATTAAAATGACTTTCTGACAAATTTAGAAACTGTATAATATCTGAAATTAGACTCTTACTCGTATACATGGATGAACACTTTTCCTTCTCTGTCATGGTTGCCATGGTTGCCCTTAGTTTGAAGATGTAATCTGGAGGCAGGTATTTTATACAACAGCCTTCTTTCTGTGTTCTCTTTTTGGACTCTCTTTGCATTTGGCAATCATCTCTCTGCTTCCACCGGGCATTCCACTGGTTTCAAAACTCGGTCAACTTCTTCCGTGACAACGACACCATTTCTTCCCCAACATTGTCATCAGTCATCAGAAGACTCTACAATGTCTGTTTCAATTCAAATGTTTTTACCTAAATCAGGGATTTCCTCACTGTTTGATTCATTTTCAGAGTCAGACAGAGTCAACATGGCACGATCATCCTCCAGAAAGTAGCCCATCACAACTTTTTCCCACTGAGCTTTTTGTGGCCTGCTGGAGGTCATTTTGCAGGGCTCTGGCAGTGCTCCTCCTTGCACAAAGGCGGAGGTAGCGGTCCTGCTGCTGGGTTGTTGCCCTCCTACGGCCTCCTCCACGTCTCCTGATGTACTGGCCTGTCTCCTGGTAGCGCCTCCATGCTCTGGACACTACGCTGACAGACACAGCAAACCTTCTTGCCACAGCTCGCATTGATGTGCCATCCTGGATGAGCTGCACTACCTGAGCCACTTGTGTGGGTTGTAGACTCCGTCTCATGCTACCACTAGAGTGAAAGCACCGCCAGCATTCAAAAGTGACCAAAACATCAGCCCTGGAAGCATAGGAACTGAGAAGTGGTCTGTGGTCACCAACTGCAGAACCACTCCTTTATTGGGGGTGTCTTGCTAATTGCCTATAATTTCCACCTTTTGTCTATTCCATTTGCACAACAGCATGTGAAATGTATTGTCAATCAGTGTTGCTTCCTAAGTGGACAGTTTGATTTCACAGAAGTGTGATTGACTTGGAGTTACATTGTGTTGTTTAAGTGTTCCCTTTATTTTTTTGAGCAGTGTAGTTTCTTCTTGTTTTTGTTAGGTCTAGTCACACAATGTCTCAAATTACAGTATGTTAACCAATCAGATGAGCAGCCTGACTTGTTTGCCCCCTCTTTTGCATCATTTATTTGAACCATAACGTTGTTCAATTAATCATCAATCCAGAGGACTCTAACAGTTCACACAGTTCATTTCTTGTCAATGCTTGTCAACAATTGCCAGAAATAATTGTCCAAATTCTTCCAGTGCCGCATCTGGATTCACTTTCTCGCACACGTGGTCACTACAGCCAATGGTAACTGATATTTCTTTGGAGCAAAGTTCTGCAGCATTAGTGACGATATGATCAATACAATTGGACATCACAGATCCAAAACTATTGGTATGCACTCTAGTTGGTGGAGTGATAACCTGGATCATATTACAGGCATTAGTCACATTTAGACGTTTCCTCTTCAGAGGACAGCTAGTTTCTAACCAGTCAATGTTCAGATCACCCAGAAAATAGACCTCTGGGTTAATAACATCACACACATTATCAAGCATTTGCACACATATTATCCATATACTGACTGTTAGCATTTGGTGGGCTATAGCAGCACCCCAAAAGCAGAGGCTTTAGATGAGGAATGTGAACGTGCAACCACAGCATTTGACATACGATCCTCTCTATTATGCTTTATAGGAATATGACTGAACATATACCGCCACACCTCTGCCATAAGCATTGCTGTCTTTCCTGTAGATGTTAGATCCTTGTATTGCTAATGCTATTATCAAATGAATGATCTAAGTGAGTTTCAGAGATGGCCAGTATATGAATGCTATCCGATGTTACCAAGTTATTGATTTCAGTAACCTTATTTCCAAGGCTACATACACTGAGTGTACAAAACATTAAGGACACCTGCTCTTTCCATGATACAGACTGACCAGGTGAATCCAGGTGAAAGCTATGATCCCTTATTGATGTCACTTAAATCCAAGGGGAGGAGACAGGTTAAAGAAAGATTTTTAAGCCTTGAGACAATTGAGATGTGTGCCATTCAGAGGGTGAATGGGCAAGACAACATATTTAATTGCCTTTGAACGGGGTATGGTAGTAGGTGTGTCAAGAACTGCAATGCTGCTGAGTTTTTCACACTCAACAGTTTCCTCTGTGTATCAAGAATGGTCCACCACCCATAAGACATCCAGCCAACTTGACACAACTTTGAGAAGCATTGGTGTCAACATGGGCCTTCATTGGAGTCAATGGGGGGGGGGTCTTAATGTTTTGTATACTCACTGTATATTAATATGGGCTATTCTAGTCCCCTCCATTACTCCAACCTTATTTAACTTTGGAGTGCATGGTGGTAGCAACATAGGCTAATGCTGGTATTCCACACAGTTCCAGACAGCACAGCTTGCAGGGCAGATGGATTTAAACAGCAGGAATTTAAACAGCCACAAGCCTGGGACTATCCGCAGTCCCAGCTACAAGGGCTGTTCAAATGTTCAAGAAAGCCTGGCTAGCTTGATAGCTAGAAGCTAGACTAGTTGCTTTGCCAAGCAGCAGCTCTTCAGACTCTCTTCAGACAGATAGTAGCGGCCCCAGCAACTGATGCTGACCGCATCGCAGGATCCAAACTAAACAGGTAGGCTAGTAAACAAATGTTCAAAAACAACAAACCGCGCACTCTCTTGTTCAGCATGCATCATGCTCTGATGGCGATCATGGATATTGTAAAAACAATATGGACAGTATGTGAATAGAAAAGGTGTGGATAGCAGTAGTTATATAGGATGAGCCATGACTAGAATACAATATATAAATATCAAGTGGGTAAAACAGTATCTAAACATTATTAAAGTGATCAGTGTTCAATGGCTCTATGTACATAGGGCAGCAGTCTCTAAGGTGCAGGGTAGAGTAATGAGTAGTAGCTGGCTAGTGACAGTGTCTAAGGTTCAGGGCAGGGCACTGGGCGGAGGCTGTCTTGTGATGACTGTTTAACAGTCTGATGACCTGGAGACAGAAGCTGTTTATCAGTCTCTCGGTCCCAGCTTTGATGCACCTGCACTGTCTCCGCCTTCTATATGATAGCGGCGTAAACAGGTTGTGGCTCGGGTGGCTGTGTGCTCTCTCTGCTGTCTCCTCTAATCCATGATCAGCTCCTTTGTTTTGTTGATGTTGAAGGAGAGTTTAATTTCCTGGCACCACTCCTCCAGGGCTCTCACCTCCTCTCTCTATGCTGGCTCGTTAATGCTGGCTCGGTAATCAGGACTACCACTTTTGTGTTGTCAGCAAACTTGATGATTGAGTTGGAGATGTACGTGGCCATGCAGTCATGGGTGAACAGAGAGTACAGGAGGGGACTGAGCACGCACCCCTGTGGGGCCCCCGTGTTGAGGATCAGCGTGGTGGAGGTGTTGTTGCCTGCCTTCACCACCTGGGGTCAGCCTGTCTGGAAGTCTAGGACCCAGTCGCACAGGGAGGGGTTTAGACCCAGGGTCCTGAGCTTAATGATGAGCTTGGAGGGCACTATGGTGTTGAAGGCTGTAGTCAATGAATAGCATTCTTACATAGGTATTCCTTTTAATCAGGTGGGAAAGGTCATTGTGGAGTGCAATAGAGATTGCATCATCTGTGGATCTGTTGGGGCGGTATGCAAATTGGAGTGGGTCTAGGGTTTCTGGGACAATGGTGATGATATGAGCCATGACCCGCCTTTCAAAGCACTTCATGGCTACAGATGTGAGTGCTACGGGTCGGTAGCCATTTAGGCAGGTTCCCTTAGTGTTCTTGAGCACAGGGACTATGGTGGTCTGCTTGAAACATGTTGGTATTACAGACTCAGTCAGGGACACATTGAAAATGTCAGTGAAGACACTTGCCAGTTGGTCACGGCATGCTCGGAGTACACGTCCTGGTAATCCGTCTGGCCCTGCGGCCTTGTGAATGTTGACCTGTTTAAAGGCCTTACTCACGTCGGCTACAGAGAGCGTGATCACACAGTCATTCGGAACAGCTGATGCTCTCATGCATGTTTCAGAGTTACTTGCCTCGAAGCGAGCATAGAAGTAATTTAGCTCATCTGGTAGACTCGTGTCAATGGGCAGCTCTCGGCTGTGCATCCCTTTGTAGTCTGTAATAGTTTGTAAGCCCTGCCACATCCGACCAGCGTCGGAGCCGGTATAGTACGACTCAATCTTAGTCCTGTATTGACGCTTTACCTGTTTGATGGTTTGTCGGAGGGCATAACGGGATTTCCGGGTTAGAGTCCCACTCCTTGAAAGTGGCAGGTCTACCCTTTAGCTCAGTGCGGATGTTGCCTGTATTCCATGGTTTCTGGTTGGGGTATCTACATACAGTCACTGTGGGGAGAGTCACTGTGAGAGAGATTCTATAAGTCCATAAACACTCCAGCCAGCTGGTCTGCACATGGCTTGCTTTCCCTTTATAATCCGTGATTGTCTGGAGTCCCTGCCACATGCATCTCGTGTCTGAGCCATTGAGTAGCGACTCCCCTTTGTCCCTGTACTGTCATTTTGCCACTTTGTTTGCCGGATGTCATAACTGGTCTGTTTATACACGTCCATGTTCCCAGTCAACTTGCTGTGGTTAAATGCTGTGGTTTGCGCTTTCAGTTTTGCGCGAATGCTGCCACCTATCCCAAGTTTTTTGGGTTTGGATAAGTTTTAATCGTCACAGTAGGAACAACATCCGCTATGCATTTCTTGATGAACGCAGTCACCGAGTCATTGTATACGGCGATACTATTCCCAGAGGCTACACAGAACATTTCCCAGTCCACATGATCAAAACAGTCTTGAAGCATAGATTTTGATTGGTCAGACCAATGTTGAACAGTCCTTACCACAGCTTATTCCTGCTTAAGTTCCTGCCTATAGGTGGGGAGGAGCAGGATGGAGGCATGATCTGATTTGCCGAAGGAAGGGCGGGGGAGGGCCTTGTAGCCATCCCAAAAGGGAGAGTAACAATGGTCAAGCGTGTTCTCTCCGCTTGTAACACAGGAGATGTGTTTATAGAATTTTGAAGTCTATATTCACTAAAGTCCCCAGCACAAATAAATGCGGCCTCAGGATATGTGGTTTCCAGATTGCACAAAGTAAAGTATTGTTCCTTGAGAGCCGTCATGGTGTCGGTTTTGGGGGTAATATACACGGCAGTGACAATAACCAAAGAAAATTATTTCAGGAGGTAATGCACTCGGGCTTTGATGGTGAGCTATTCCAGATTGGGAAAACAAAAGGACTTGAGTTCCAGTACGTTACCACAATCAAACCATGAGTTGTTAATCATGAATACCCCTCCACCTCAGTTTTTTTTGTTGAGAGAGTTCCTCCTTTCTGTTCACGAGAATAACGGAGAACCTTGCTGGCTGTATGGACAGGGAGAATATATCTGGAGAGAGCCATGATTCCGTAAAACAGAGTATGTTACAGTCCCTTATGTCTCTCTCAATGGAGATCCTCGCCCAGAACTCGTCTACTTTATTGGCCAGGGACTGAACGGTAGCGAGTAATATCCTCAGAAACTGTGAATTGTTTGCTCACAGTTTGAGCCTGATTAGAACCCCACTTCTCCTCCCTCTTCTCCACGCATTGACTTTTTGGTGTGTCAGCTGGGATGAATGTGCCTGCCTCTTGGAGTCCAAACAAAGGATCCAAGTCAGGGAAGTTGAATTACTGTTTAAATTTTGGGTGAGTGACCTAATGTCCAAAAGTTATTTTCGGCTGTAGGTAATAATACTCTAAATGTTTTTACTGCAAAGACCTTAGAAACAGGGCATGAACACACAAACAAACACAAAAACACACACTCCTCAATCCCCAAAGACACAATCCTATACATCAGCTCAGATCACTGTGGTAGCGCATGATCGCCATAGTAGCCCAGGAAAGAGCCTAGTCAGCTAATAGGATGTCACAACTGAGATGAGACAGGAAGATAAAGACTGGAGGATGAAGACTGTAATTTCACTAAAGGACTACATCCCCTCGGTGGAGGGAGTTCAGGTCGCTAGGGAAACCATCAATAAAGCCATGCGATGAGGCTGAGCGTGTGCCTGCAGAGGGGATCGAAACACTACAGTTCACTAATATTGATTTCCCCTTCTCTTTTTCTCTCTTCTGCTCCTCCACTTCTCTACTCTCAGTAGCTCTTGAGCACTGTGTTTAGTGCAGAGAGAGTACAGTTGAAGTCGGAAGTTTACATACACTTATGTTGGAGTCATTAAAACTCGTTTCTCAAGCACTCCACGAATTTCTTGTTAACCAACGATAGTTTTGGCAAGTCGGTTAGGACATCTACTTTGTGAATGGCACAAGTAATTTTTCCAGCAATTGTTTACAGACATATTATTTCACTTATAATTCATTGTATCACAATTCCAGTGGGCCAGGTGTTTACATACACTAATTTGACTGTGCCTTTAAACAGCTTGGAATATTCCAGAAAATTATGTCATGGCTTTAGAAGCTTCTGATAGGCTAATTGACATTATTTGAGTCAATTGAAGGAGTACCTGTGGATGTATTTCAAGGCCTACCTTCAAGCTCTATGCCTCTTTGCTTAACATCATGGGAAAATCAAAATAAATCAGCCAAGACCTCAGAAAATAAATTGTAGACCTCCACAAGTCTGATTCATCCTTGGGAGCAATTTCCAAATGCTTGAAGGTACCACGTTCATCTCTACAAATAATAGTACTTAAGTATAAACACCATGGGACCACGCAGCCATCATACCGCTCAGGAAGGAGACGCGTTCTGTCTCCTAGAGATGAACGTACCTTGGTACAAAAAGTGCAAATCAATCCCAGAACAACAGCAAAGGACCTTGTAATTATGCTGGAGGAAACAGGTACAAAAGCATCTATATCCACAGTAAAACGAGTCCTATATCGACATAACCTGAAAGGCCGCTCAGCAAGGAAGAAGCCACTGCTCCAACACCGCCATAGAAAAGCCAGACTACGGTTTGCAACTGCACATGGGGACAAAGATCATACTTTTTGGAGAAATGTCCTCTGGTCTGATGAAACAAAAATAGAACTGTTTGGCCATAATGACCATCGTTATGTCTGGAGGAAAAAGGGAGAAGCTTGCAAGCCGAAGAACACCATCCCAGCTGTGAAGCACGGGGGTGGCAGCATCATGTTGTGGGGGTGCTTTCCTGCAGGAGGGACTGGTGCACTTCACAAAATAGATGGCATCATGCGGATGGAAAATGATGTGGATATATTGAAGCAACATCTCAAGACATCAGTCAGGAAGTTAAAAGCTTGGTCGCAAGTGGGTCTTCCAAATGGACAATGACCCCAAGCATACTTCCAGAGTTGTGGCAAAATGGCTTAAGGATAACAAAGTCAAGGTATTGGAGTGGCCATCACAAAGCCCCGACCTCAATCCTATAGAAAATGTGTGGGCAGAACTGAAAAAGCGTGTGCAAGCAAGGAGGCCTACAGACCTGACTCAGTTACACCAGCCCTGTCAGGAGGAATGGGCAAAAATTCACCCAACTTATTGTGGGAAGCTTGTGGAAGGCTCCCCGAAACGTTTGACCCAAGCTAAACAATTGAAAAGCAATGCAAGGTATGTAAACCTCCGACTTCAACTGTAGATTGGGTGACTCAGGCCTCATGTATCTCTCGGTGACCTAATTAACATAATAACATAATTCACCCATTCACCATGGCATTAGCATTTTGTAGTGTATATACCACCTGCTCTCTCTCTCTCTCTCTCTCTCTCTCTCTCTCTCTCTCTCTCTCTCTCTCTCTCTCTCTCTCTCTCTCTCTCTCTCTCTCTCTCTCTCTCACATATATTTCTCTCTCTGCTCTCACATATATTTCTCTCTCTGCAATCACATATATTTCTCTGAGTTACTGCCAGTCAAGCAGTCATACTGCGTGTGCGTGCTTGTCCGGAGGTGTAGGGAAAGGGAGATGAAAAATGTTCATTCTAACCAACGGACAATAAAGTTGTTTTCTATTCTATTCTACATATAATAGTGCCTTCTATACCACCACTTTAACACACCTCATCCAGCTGACCAAAGTATTATTCAACTTATCAGGGTGTTGGTTATTGGGTGATAATAATGCAATAAATATATATCTTACGAACCTCTGTGTTTACATCCTTTCAATAGAGTACATGGTAGTAGATACTATTCAAGTCAAATGTATTCAAAACAACATGCATCACAATAGCCTTATGTAACCGGTGCTATACTGCATCGCTGTAACTCTGCGTTGTGTGTGGTTGATTGAGACTATAGACGACAACTTTGGAGATCAGATTGTTTTAATTAATCAGAATTCACTCTCCGCATCCTGCATCCAAAAGAAAATTAAACATTTGTAGAGCACATGTTCTGCGAATCGTCGCCTCTTTCTACAACAGATGCACAATACAAGGGACTGGGATCATTCGAGGAGCTAGCCATCGTTCACACATACAATAGCCTGCTAATACCTTAGCTAGCTATTATCCACATGTTGAGTTCAGAATGTTAATATCATCCTAAATAGTACATTTACAAGTGCTTCTTAACAATACCATCCACTTATGAGTAACCTCTAAATATGCAACATTATTCATGAACAAAACACTGTGTGTATAACTTTGTGCTTAAAAGGATCAAACTTTTCTGAAGACGACAGAAAAAGCGTGCCTACCTCTCATAGTGCATCAAAATGATTTGGGCACGAGCACGCAGGGCATAACGTAAGCACACACTCCCCTACTCCCAGGATGCAGGCGTGCATAATAACAAATCAACATGTGATATTAATATATGAACCTGGTGAAATTCACAAAGTACTTGAACAACTGTTACACTTACAATACGTTTACCTTGTGTATTCTTCAATACAAACGGCAGGGCAGGGAAGTGAACTTAAGTCGCCGGTGTGAAATGAAAACACCATACGCATCACGCCAACAGAGTTAACTTAATTGGTGTGAATTGTAATGTGGCTCATGTAGCGAGGATCGCTACAATATGAATGAGGCATGCAGTTGGATAAATACTTCTAGATTCATGGGATTAAATAACCACATTGACATCAACGGACAGCTGATTGTCCTCGCAGTGGCAGACCACGTGTAACTACACCTGCACAGGATCGGTACATCCGAACATCACACCTGCGGGACAGGTACAGGATGGCAACAACAACTGCCCGAGTTACACCAGGAACGCGCGATCCCTCCATCAGTGCTCAGACTGTATAGACTGAGAGAGGCTGGACTGAGGGCTTGTAGACCTGTTGTAAGGCGGGTCCTCACCAGACCTCACCGGCAACAACGTTGCCTATGGGCACAAACCCACCGTCGCTGGACTAGACAGGACTGGCAAAAAGTGCTCTTCACTGATGAGTCACGGTTTTGTCTCACCAGGGGTGATGGTCGGATTTGCGTTTATCGTCGAAGGAATGAGCTTACACTGAGGCCTGTACTCTGGAGCCGGATTGATTTGGAGGTGGAGGGTCCGTCATGGTCTGGGGCGGTGTGTCACAGCATCATCGGACTGAGCTTGTTGTCATTGCAGGCAATCTCAACGCTGTGCGTTACAGGGAAGACATCCTCCTACCTCATGTGGTACACTCCCTGCAGGCTCATCCTGACATGACCCTCCAGCATGACAATGCCACCAGCCATACTGCTTGTTCTGTGTGTGATTTCCTGCAAGACAGGAATGTCAGTGTTCTGCCATGGCCAGCGAAGAGCCCGGATCTCAATCCCGTTGAGCACATCTGGGACCTGTTGGATCGGAGGGTGAGGGCTAGGGCAATTCCCCCCAGAAATGTCAGATAACTTGCAGGTGCCTTGGTGGAAGACTGTGGTAACATCTCACAGCAAAAACTGGCAAATCTGGTGCAGTCCATGAGGAGGAGATGCACTGCAGTACTTAATGCAGCTGGTGGCCACACCAGATACTGACTGTTACTTTTGATTTTGACCCCCCCTTTGTTCAGGGAGACATTATTCCTTTTCTCTTAGTCACATGTCTGTGGAACTTGTTCAGTTTATGTCTCGGTTGTTTAATCTTGTTATGTTCATACAAATATTTACACGTTAAGTTTGCTGAAAATAAACGCAGTTGACAGTGAGAGGGCATTTCTTTTTTTAGTTTACGCCTGGTCAAATACATCCAATGAATAAAATAATCAACATCATGTTCTCTCAATGATCAACATAATGTTAGCTCAAAAACGTTATTCTAACACACATTCATAATACTTCTAGGAGTTTACAATTAGACACCTTGAACCACTGGTCATTGAATACATTGGATTGTGTAGATTCAGTCAATAGAGATAGTAAAGTTCTTAACCTATAATTAAACCATATACTGGTCAAATAGACCAAATTAACAGAAGAATCAACATCATATTTTCCGATGACCTGCTTTTTAGATCAAATATGGGTGGCAGGTAGCCTAGCAGTTAAGATCGCTAGTTCAAATCTGTTGATGTACCTTTGAGCACGGCACTTAACCATAATTGCTCCAGGGCCGTGATCTCTTGTTTATATCCCTGTGAGCATTTCTCCTTTACCAAGATAATCCATCAACCTGACAGTTGTGGCATATTAAAGAGCATGATCATTACACATGTGCACCTTGTGATGGGGACAATAAAAGGCCGCTCTAAAATGTGCTGTTTTGTCACACAACACAATACCATAGATGTCTCAAGTTTTGAGCGAACGTGCAATTGGCATGCTGACTCAGGAATGTCCACCAGAGTTGTTGGCAGAGAATTTAATGCTCATTTCTCTACCATAAGCCACCTCCAACGTCGTTTTAGAGAATTAGGCAGTATGTCCAACCGGCCTCACAACTGCAGACCATGTGTCTGGCATCGTGGTGCGAGCGGTTTGCTGATGTCAACATTGTGAACAGAGTGCCCCATGGTGATGGTGGGGTTATGGTGTAAACAGGCATAAACTATGGACAACGAGCACAATAGCATTTTATTGATTGGCAATTTGAATGCACAAGAATACCACTTTGAGATCTTGAGGCCCATTGTGAGGCCCATTTGTTTTAAGGCATCTGCAACCAACAGATTCATATCTGTGTTCTCAGTCATGTGAACTCCATTGACTGATTTCCTTATTTGAACTGTAACTCAGTAAAATTGTTGAAATTGTTGTATGTTGCATTTATATTTGTGTTCGGTATATATTGGTGCGCTCGTGAACGAACGCTACAATCCTGCCTGAAAAACAGCCTCCATTCACCATTTATGGTAACAACGCCATGGTTTGCTGTATGATTTGGAAAAGTTGGAACTGGGCATGTCCTTTTCTAAAAGAATCAGGAATAGCACATTTGATCACATTTCTATAGAGGTGCAGTAACTTTTTTTTCAAACAAAAAATGCATATCGAGTGCCAAACACTGGCCGCGCATTTATTGTCTATTGAACAATTTAAAGTAAATGCTGCATACAGCCCACACTTCTACACAAAATAATTGTTGTTCAATATTTTGTTTATCTGTACATGATTGTGTTTCCATCTCCTGCCTTGGAAGAGGCTTTGAGATTAAATAGGCTATTATGTCACGCTCTTATCGAACAGCAAAACTGTATCCTACCCATACTGTCGTAGGCTAACGGTCTATTTACTTTCGAACATGGTTAGCTAGTGAATGAGTGATGGATAAATGGGAGCCTAATATTTGTTGTGCAGCAGGTCTTCTTAAAAACGGCAAATGCATCTGTTTTATCATTAGGCCTACATTTGTATGTTTTTATTAGCCTACCATTATTATAATTACCATGCATCAAACAACTCCATTTCCCCCGAAAATAACTGGATTTGCTTGATAAACCACTAGAAGTACCTACTCATTGTCTGAGATTTGCGTGGAGATTCGCACACTTTCCCCTCAAGTTCAAAATTGATAAATACCAACCTTAAAACGAACTGCAAATGCATCCAAGTTTGTAGTCACAAGCTTGATTTAGTCATTGCATGCTAGGAATATGGGACCAAATACTAAATGTGTCACTTCTTTATAAGAATAACACGGAACCCAAACCGGCTGCGCGCGTGCGCCACCGTGCGCCACTGTGCATAAATGTATTTTGTCCCCCCACACCAAACGCGATCACGAAACAAAGGTTAAAATATCAAAACAAACTCTGAACCAATTACATTAATTTGGGGAAAGGTCAAAAAGCATTAAAAATCTATGGCAATTTAGCTAGCTAGCTTGCACTTGCTAGCTAATTTGTCCTATTTAGCTAGCTTGCTGTTGCTAGATAATTTGTCCTGGAATATAAACACTGAGTTGTTATTTTACCTGAAATGCCCAAGGTCCTCTACTCCGACAATTAATCCACACATAAAACGGTCAACCGAATTGTTTCTAGTCATCTCTCTTCCTCCCAGGCTTTTTCTTCTCTTGACTTCATATTGCGATTGGCAACTTTCATAAATTAGGTGCATTACCGCCACTGACCTCGTTCATCTTTCAGTCACCCACATGGGTACAACCAATGAGGAGATGGCACATGGGTACCTGCTTCTATAAACCAATGTGGAGATGGGAGTGGCAGGACTTGCAGCGTGATCTGCGTCAGAAGTAGATCTGATTTCTATTTTAGCCCTTGGCAACGCAGACGCTTGTTGGCGCGCGCGAGCAGTGTGGGTGCAATAATTGAATAACATAGATTTCTAAATTTATTTTGCAGCGAGCGGTGTAGTCAGCCTGTAAGAATCTGATAAGAATCTTTTGGGGTGTGAATAATTTGAAACTCTACCTTTTTGAAATTTAACAAAATCTCTCTCTCTGAGCAATTATATTCATATAAAATTATATTATTTTCCGCAGTTTTTTAAACATACAATATAGCTCAGTATTTCAAAGATGTATTTTATATGGTCATTATTGATAATCTTTATCAGGAATTTCAGACCCCACTGTACACCCAATTAACAGAAGAATCAACATCATATTTCCTCCAATTACCTGCTTTTCATTCAGTACATATAGGACTTTAATTTCCTCTATTAGGAATGTGTCTTCTCTGTTGTGACTGCATCATTATCTATTGCATGTTTGAATAGAATATGATGTGGTGTAATGGATATTAGATTCCATTGACGATGGAAAAATATGTGTCTAACGTCATATTGAGCCTGGACCCTGCACTGTAAAGTTAACAGATTTTTCAGAAGATTGTTCCAAGCTCTTTAGAAGTTGAGTTAAAGACTGAGTTTTTTATCCTTAGTGGTGGAGGGGGGGCTAGTGTGGTTGTTTAGACACATGCACACACAGACACACACACCGAGCCTGTGTGAGTCCGGCAAGGGCAGTCCTAAGTGAGGCGGTCAGGAAGACCTTCATTAGTGTTGGTCACACATGGTGACCAGATGTGAGTCCAGACAGAATAGACTGCCTGCCACTTTCTCTCTCTCTCTCTCTCTCTCTCTCTCACTCTCTCTCTCTCTCTCTCTCACTCTCTCTCTCTCGTCTCTCTTTCTCTCTCCCCTCCCTCTCTTTTCCCCTCTCTCTCTCTCTCTCTCTCCATCCATCTCCCTCTCTCTCCTCCTTTCTCTCTCTCTCTCTCTCTCTCTCGCTCTCTCTCTCTCTCGCTCTCTCTCCAACCTCCACTCTCTCCCTTTCCTCCTCCTCTAACCTCATAATCTGTCTTTTGTTTCCACATGGCTATTGTGCGTTAAGTCTGCCCCTGCCCTGCTAAGAGAAGTCAGTGGCAGCTGAAAGGGATTCTTTGTAACAAAGAGCAGAGGGATGGGGGGTCTGGGGGGCTGCCCAAGGATTTCATGCTTCTTTCTGGAATTTTTATGGCTTGTTTTTGCAGTTCTAGAATTCTGAATTTACATGTTTAGTCCTAGCTACCATCTTTCTCTCGCATTCTCTAATTATTTCATTGTCACATTCACTCTCCCCGTGTGTGTGTGTGTGTGTGTGTGTGTGTGTGTGTGTGTGTGTGTGTGTGTGTGTGTGTGTGTGTGTGTGTGTGTGTGTGTGTGTGTGTGTGTGTGTGTGTGTGTGTGTGTGTGTGTGTGGCAAGTGCGATACATTTCGACGTTTGCCCTAAATTCAAACAAATGTAATTACAGCGCATGGCTGATTTCTTATTATTGAAAAGTTAAACTGCTAATCTGCTAAGTTGCTCCTTGGCAGAATTAATTCATTTATTCAATTATCAGGCAGTGTGAATAGCTGATGTGTTTTCAAGTCTCTCTATTTGGCCATAGTCTCTAAACCAGTCAGACAGTCCATATAACCAAACAATATAATATAATAGAATATAGAATAGAATAAAATAAAATACAATACAAAAGAAAATGTTATAACTTTTGTCCAGAACAAAAAAATTATCTAAAAAACAGCACAGGATTACATCGCAAACACTTCACCTTAATTGTCCCTTCTCATTGAAATTAATCTTATTCAGCCTATCAATGCATATTCCAAAAATATATAACACATTCACATAATTCACCCATTCACCATGGCATTAGCATTTTGTAGTGTATATACCACCCGCTATCTATCTCTCTCGCTCTCGCTCTCTCTCTCTCTCTCTCTCTCTCGCTCTCTCTCTCTCAGTCAGTCAGTCAATAAGGACAGGTGTCTGTTTAGACAATACGCTCTCAGTACAGTGGCCTCAAGTTCCATTTACACTTGTAAATGCTGATTGATTCTCATTAGAAACCAGACAAAACAGACCAGAATCAACAAGACAATGAGAACAGAAATCAATGGGTTCTGGTACTTTGTATTCAGCCAATAGACAGAGACCATATTGAAGTCTATACCATGCTGTTCCTGTTGTCTTAAAGATCACGTTGACAGACCGTTTCCTCTGTTCAGTCTGGGAGGGTCTGCATCTGAGGGTGTGTGCGTAGGGTGTGTGTGTTTGTGTAACCCATTACCAGTTTCTGCAACGTAAAGGCTATACTGTATGTAGTGAAAGTGCTTTAATTATGAGGTAGTCTCAGAGACTTTGGGCTTCTGTGAGTTCTGCTCCCGTGTCATAGCGCCAGCCGTTACCATGGGGATGTTTACTAACACATCCCCTCGCCAGCCTTTTCTTGTCACAGAATGGAGTTGCTTTAGAACATAGAATGGAGAAGCTTTTTAGAGACCGGAGTGCTATTGATTGAGAATCGAACCCACATTAGTCTGTTCGGAAGCTAATGCACTTTCGACCCGAACTAAAAGAGACAAAAAACAAGAAGAAAAATGTAAAAAACGACCAGCCTCTATTTTACAGTGAAAAATAGAAAGAGAATAAACAGAAAACATGTTCTTTAGGAGATCAATTAGAACAGATGATAAGAGCACGTTTTTGTGTGTAGAGAGAGAGAGAGCGAGAGAGAGAGAGAGAGAGAGCACACACACGCACACAGTACTACCTGTCCGCTGCATGTGTGTGCAATTATGGTCTAAGAACAGCCCAATTTGGGTAATTTGGTAGCCCAGCGTTGGTTAAATAGTGGGCAGAACACTTGTTTGGTTATTTTGACCCAGCCAGTTGGGTTGCGTGAATAACCCAACATGTTGGGTGGTTGGGATTACCCAAACGTGTTAATTTAACCATCAGTTTGGTATTTTTTACTCTCATGCTGGGTTGACCTAGCATCTGGGTACTTTTCAAATGTAATAGTTAGGTTTTTTTCAGCAGGTGTGGCTAATTAAAGGCGTGGCTTTCAGCTAGATCTTATTGGCCACCCGTGAGAGTGTCATTTCTGTTCCTCTTGTTAAGTTTACGCACTGCAAATTCTAATTTCTCTCTCTCTCTAAATATATATATATATATATATAAATATATTTACACATTCTTCTATGATATTAAGATGATGTATTGCTTATTATAATAAGGTATATCATCTTATTGCCAAATACCAGCTTATTGAATCCCAACAATGGGATGAAAATAGGCTTTTAGGAAACTTATACACTTCTGTATGCATCATTGAAGCTACAAAAATGTCAATGTTTGACCTTAATATGTGATAACTATGCAACAGAACAGATGAACAGGAATTTAATCTCATGGGTGACTGAACAGAACTACTGTATCTGAAAGCCACGCCCCTACTAAACTACGCCTCCTGTCTTCTGATCTGACCCGCTGGGTCATAACTCAATAACCCGGCATCAATAACCCAGCAGTTTTTAAAGACAACAATCCAACTAAGTGACCCAACGCCTGCAACCCAGCAGTTAGGTCAAATAAACAAGCCAGCATTTTTTTTGTGTGTGTGTGTGAGAGAGAGCACTCACACACACACACCCACACGCACACACACACACACACACACACACGCACACACACACGCACCCACACACACACACACACACACACACACACACACACACACACACACACACACACACACCCCTATTGTACCTGTTTGCTGCATGTGTGTGTGAGAGAGAGAGCACACCCACACACTCACCCCCACCATCACCTACCCTACCTGTTGGTTGTGTGTGTGTGTGTGAGAGAGACAGGGCCTTTAAAGCAGGGGGGAGACGTTAAATGAAACATGTTGTGAACTCTCACTCAGGTAATTCATTACATCTACATGTTAATCAGTAATTAACACAGTCCAGAGGGACTCATATACTGACACTAATTAAACACCTTTCCCTCTCTCTTTTCCCCTCTCCCCCCTCTCCCCTCTCTCCACCTCTCCTTTTCCCCTCTCCCCCCTCTTCCCTCTCTCCACCTCTCTCTTTTCCCCTCTCCCCCCTCTTCCCTCTCTCCACCCCTATCTTTTCCCCTCTCCCCCCTCTTCCCTCTCTCCACCCCTATCTTTTCCCCTCTCCCCCCTCTTCCCTCTCTCCACTCCTATCTTTTCCCCTCTCCCCCCTCTTTTCTCTCTCCACTCCTATCTTTTCCCCTCTCCCCCCTCTTCCCTCTCTCCACCCCTATCTTTTCCCCTCTCCCCCCTCTTCCCTCTCTCCACTCCTATCTTTTCCCCTCTCCCCCCTCTTCCCTCTCTCCACCTCTCTCTTTTCCCCTCTCCCCCTCTTCCCTCTCTCCACCCCTATCTTTTCCCCTCTCCCCCCTCTTCCCTCTCTCCACTCCTATCTTTTCCCCTCTCCCCCCTCTTTTCTCTCTCCAATCCTATCTTTTCCCCTCTCCCTCCTCTTCCCTCTCTCCACTCCTATCTTTTCCCCTCTCCCCCCTCTTCCCTCTCTCCACCCCTATCTTTTCCCCTCTCCCCCCTCTTCCCTCTCTCCACTCCTATCTTTTCCCCTCTCCCCCCTCTTCCCTCTCTCCACCCCTATCTTTTCCCGTCTCCCCCCTCTTCCCTCACTCCACTCCTATCTTTTCCCCTCTCCCCCCTCTTTTCTCTCTACTCCTATCTTTTCCCATCTCCCCCATCTTTCCTCTACACCCCCCCCCCCCCCCCCCCCCCCCCCCCCCCACACACCTCTATTCACAGTGGTGGGAGTTATGCTAGACATTTTAAAATATAGTCCTAGTCAAATGTGAGATTAAAGAAATGACTCAGCAACCGTACACGTTGACTATGCTATATTCTAGGTTGTTAGTTCTGGGAGTATTACATACCAGTACATATAGGTTTATATTCATACAAACACTGTAGCTCATTGTAGCTACTTATAAGTTCTCCCCTGTGGTCGAGCAAAGCTCTCTCCTCTCTGACCCTGATGCTCCTCTCTGTCAACTCTAACCCTATCCTGACCCAGGAAACTCAAACGTCAGCTGACGGCCCCCTGTGTGTGTGTGTGTGTGTGTGTGTGTGTGTGTGTGTGTGTGTGTGTGTGTGTGTGTGTGTGTGTGTGTGTGTGTGTGTGTGTGTGTGTGTGTGTGTGTGTGTGTTGGGGCGGGGGGTATGTGTGTGTGTGTGTGTGTGTGTGTGTGTGTGTGTGTGTGTGTGTGTGTGTGTGTGTGTGTGTGTGTGTGTGTGTGTGTGTGTGTGTGTGTGTGTGTGTGTGTGTGTGTGTGTGTTAATCCATTGTGAGACCCCAGAGGGATCACTCCAGATCCAAAGCAAAATTCTAATTTGTGCTGTTCCCCAGGACGTCAGGAGAGTCATTTAATGCTTAAATTGAACATGTTTGTCACAGAACATCGTGAGATTAAGACAGTAAAAATGGGAAATCTGTTTAGACTTTGTGGCCGTGTTATCTAGTGGAAATTGGGTCAAGTCACAAATGTAGATATCGCTCTGTCACTTCCTGGTTGCAAAAATTCTATTAAATTTCAGTTTATGTGAGAGAAACAAGCACTGAATAGTGTAGGGAATCATTTTCCATCTAAATCACTGTGAAATACATTTTCAATAACACAAAACATTGTTTTTACAGCTGTTTGAAGCTGATGTACCAAAACCAAAATGTATATCTCAATCTCTAGTCTCCGCCATGTTACGGGGAAATGGGATGCGGGGAGGGGGGGGATTTTTTTTTTATGCAGCCTATTGCAATTCACCTAGCTTCCACATAAGGGAGTAATTCTGAGAAATTGTAGGTGTAGCACCTTTAACCCTTAACTTATTTGGAATGAATGCCTTAACCTAACGTTTTGGAATGAATGCCTTAACTTAACCATTTGGAATGAATGCCTTAACTTACCATTTGGAATGAATGCCTTAACCTAACGTTTTGGAATGAATGCCTTAACCTAACGTTTTGGAATGAATGCCTTAACTTAACCATTTGGAATGAATGCCTTAACTTACCATTTTGGAATGAATGCCTTAACCTAACCTTTTGGAATGAATGCCTTAACTTAACCATTTGGAATGAATGCCTTAACCTAACCTTTTGGAATGAATGCCTTGACTTAACCATTTGGAATGAATGCCTTAACTTAACCATTTGGAATGAATGCCTTAACTTACCATTTGGAATGAATGCCTTAACTTAACCATTTGGAATGAATGCCTTAACCTAACCATTTGGAATGAATGCCTTAACTTAACCATTTGGAATGAATGCCTTAACTTACCATTTGGAATGAATGCCTTAACTTAACCATTTGGAATGAATGCCTTAACCTAACCATTTGGAATGAATGCCTTAACTTAACCATTTGGAATGAATGCCTTAACTTAACCATTTGGAATGAATGCCTTAACTTAACCATTTGGAATGAATGCCTTAACTTAACCATTTGGAATGAATGCCTTAACTTAACCATTTGGAATGAATGCCTTAACTTAACCATTTGGAATGAATGCCTTAACATAACCATTTGGAATGAATGCCTTAACCTAACCATTTGGAATGAATGCCTTAACATAACCATTGAAATGTGACATTTATGGACAAACGTCGGATTCGGCAGTGAGTCTGTGAGTCTGTGAGAACTTGTTAGACACACACACACACACACACACACACACACACACACACACACACACACACACACACACACACACACACACACACACACACACACACACACACACACACACACACACACTTGTTCTCCATCCCCAGCGCTCTTGTACACTCATTCACAACTCAGCCATTTCCCACATCCAACCCAGCCCAGTTAAAACAACGCAATTCTATAATGTCCTCTGTAGCTCTCACCCCTCCTCTACATGGGGATTACCCCTGGAGTCCACTTTAATCACTCCCTTCCTTGAAGTGTGTGTGTGCGTGTGTGTGTGTGTGTGTGTGTGTGTGTGTGTGTGTGTGTGTGTGTGTGTGTGTGTGTGTGTGTGTGTGTGTGTGTGTGTGTGTGTGTGTGTGTGTGTGTGTGTGTGTGTGTGTGTGTGTGCCAATTCCTGGTGTGCAAGAAAGGGGCTGCAGGGGCCACACAATAGAAGAGGGTCTGTGCCACTGATTTAAACCATACCTCAGAGCATTCCTACACACACACACACACACACATACACACACTGAGCTGCATTATCCTTGGAGCCCCCTCCCCTCTCTTCTCTGTGTCCCCCACAAAGACTCACTCCCCCTCCCAACTACATACCTAGGATCCAGTCTAGAGGTACTCTCACCTTAGACATACATACACATCACACGCCCCAGCCCTACCACCATCACACACACACACACACTCCAAAACACACATAGGCAGACACGTATGTAGCCCATAGCTCATACACTCAAAGTGCGTTGTCCTGTGTGTTCTCATACTTTATGTGTGCATTGATAGAGATAAGGGAAATGTATGCGAGCCAGCTTGGTTTCAGTGTCCACCTTCTCTCTGCTGCCATAGAAGTGCTTTTCACACTGATCATGATGAATGATTCGTTTAGGAAAGAGAACACTACTTCAGCTCTTTAGGTTGATTGAGCAGAATACTATACGTGGTTAATCTTTGTTGAACATTCACTGCAAAGGTATGTAACTGTTTGCACATCGATGTGTGTCTGTCATTGCGTATACTTTCTGTGCTGTGTGTGTCCATGACAGTGGCAGACAGTGTCTTCATCTGTCTCTCTCGCTCTCTTTCGCTCTCTCTCTCTTTTGATAATTAGCGGGTATCGGCTAATTTTGCTCTGCATGCGTCATTTGGGAATGTGTGGATTGTGTTGAGTGTTTGTTCCATTTAGTTAATTCGTGGTTGGTGAGCAGACCCTAGACCTCACAACCATAAAGGGCAATGGGTTCTATAACTGATTCAAGTATTTTTAGCCAGATCCTAATTGGTATGTCGAATTTTATGTTCCTTTTGATGGCATAGAAGGCCCTTCTTGCCTTGTCTCTCAGCTCGTTCACAGCTTTGTGGAAGTTACCTGTGGCGCTGATGTTTAGGTCGAGGTATGTATAGTTTTTTGTGTGCTCTAGGGCAACCGTGTCTGGATGGAATTTGTATTTGTGGTCCTGGAGACTGGACCTTTTTTGGAACACCATTATTTTTGTCTTACTGAGATTTACTGTCAGGGCCCAGGTCTGGCAGAATCTGTGCAGAAGATCTAGGTGCTGCTGTAGGCCCTTGGTTGGTGACAGAAGCACCAGATCATCAGCAAAGAGTAGACATTTGACTTCAGATTCTAGTAGGTTGAAGCTGGGTCTCTTTCTCTCTCTCTCTCTCTCGCTCTCGCTCTCGCTCTCGCTCTCGCTCTCGCTCTCGCTCTCTGTCTCTCTGTCGCTCTCTGTCTCACTCAGTCTCTCTGTCTCTCTCTCTCTATCTCTCGCTATCTGTTTATCAGTCAATCACCCTACTCTATATCGATGTATAAATCTGTTACGTCCTCTCCTCGTTAGCTCAGCTAATTAGAACCATCTTTCTCTTCCTCCTGCATGCATGTGCACAAATCAACAGTCTTAATTATGATGATTAGCAGAACTTCCTTTCAGGTTCCTACCAAACAAAGCGGAGCCCTATCAGATGACGCTGCCGCTCGTTAACAAGCTCCTCACACCGTACACACGCACACTAATTACACGCACGCAAACAAGCACACAAGCAAGCACGGCGCACGCACACACCCACACACCCACACACACACATTCATTACACACTACTGCTACACTACTGTATGTAGTGTGTGTGTGTGTGTGTGTGTGTGTGTGTGTGTGTGTGTGTGTGTGTGTGTGTGTGTGTGTGTGTGTGTGTGTGTGTGTGTGTGTGTGTGTGTGTGTGTGATAAGCTGCTGTAGAATTGAGATTGTAGGGTGATTAATACTGCCACTGAGAATGTCTGAATTACTCTAATTCAATCAGCACTTCTCCTCTCCAAACACACACACGCACGCACGCACCCACACACACAGTAAAAAAAAAATGGCCCCCTCTCCCCCCTCTTTCCTCTCTCCACTCCTATCTTTTCACCTCTTCCTCTCTTTACACCCTCCACTCTACTCTCCACCCTACTCTCCCTTCCTTAATGATCTCTCTCCTTAGTTGTTCATATTAACCTCCATCCTCTTCAGTTACTGCATCAAGACTGGCCCGGCCTGCTATACTGGACACATACACACACACACTGGGAATGAAGACTACTGAGCACGATGACAGGTAGGACAGAGAGAGGGAGGGATGGTGAGAGGGAGGGATGGTGAGAGGGAGGGATGGTGAGAGGGAGGGATGGAGAGAGGGGGGGATGGAGAGAGGGAGGGATGGAGAGAGGGAGGGAGAGGGAAGGGGGAGGTGGATCGAGGGAGAAACTTTAAAAAATGAACGTTTCATTTGAAAAGAAAGCAACATACAGGGTTGGGGAGTAACGGATTACGTGTAATCTGTTACATATAAGGGATTACAAAAAAACGGTACCTGTAATCCATTACGTTACCAGCAAAACTATTGTAATCAGATTAGATACTTTTGAAAAACTAGATGATTACTTCGAGGATTACTTTTAAATTCAGAAAGGATGTCTGCGAATAAAATAAAAAAATTGAAACCTGTCAATGACATTCAAATCAGCATTGAAAAAAGGAGACCACTATGACGACACACCGAATGTGTTTGATGGATCGCGGGAAAAGAGCGGGAATCGGCTTTTGTAGGCTACATTCCAAGCTATGTCTTCCGATGGTGCGACTGCTATCGGCATCCAAAGACTATCCAACTTGAATATGCGCTTGGAGGTAAGGATGACAGCAGCGGTGTAGTCTACAGCGATACGGATATCACTTATTGTTTAATGTCTACATAGTGCATTGATGTGAATCACACTGCTGCTCTCTCATTTAACTATTTGTGCCTTATAGATTGTGGTTGTTGTGGATGGCTGTTCACAAATCTAAATGTGTATTTGAACCCAATAATGGTTGAATTCAAGAAGTTTAAGCTGCCTATCAATCATTGTTTTTGAAAACAGTGGGACAGCCAGTGAAAAATGTGCTCTTGCAACAGCTGCATAGCGCAGATCCAAGCCTATGGAATAAAAGTGGGGCTATTATTGCTCAATCTAATTCATTTTGATAAAAATAAATCCATAGGCCTAATGGGCACATGCTCAAACTCGTACATTTTTGATAGACTTAAAGGGGCGATCTGTAGTTGCTACATCGATTTTTGGACTTACATATTATATACAGTATACAGTACCAGTCAAAAGTTTGGACACACCTACTCATTCCAAGGTTTTTCTTTATTTTTACAATTTTCTACATTGTAGAATAATAGTGAAGACATCAAAGCTATGAAATAACACATGTGGAATCATGTAGTAACAAATCAAAATAGATTTGAGATTTGAGATTCTTCAAAGTAGCCACCCTTTGCCTGGATGACAGCTTTCTACACTCTTGGCATTCTCTCAACCAGCTTCATGAGTTAGTGTCCTGGAATACATTTAAATGAACAGGTTTGCCTTGTTAAAAGTTAAAAGTTCTTTCTCAATGCATTTGAGCCAATAGGTTGTGTTGTGACAAGGTAGGTGGGTATAGAGATGATAGCCCTATTTGGCAACAGACCAAGTCCCTATTCTGTAAAGAACATCTCAAATAAGCAAAGAGAAACAACAGCCAATCATTACTTTAAGACATGAAGGTCAGTCAATCCAGAAAATGTCAAGAACTTTGAAAGTTTCTTCAAGTACAGTCGCAAAAACCATCAAGCGCTATGATGAAACTGCCTCTCATGAGGACTGCCACAGGAAAGGAAGACCCAGAGGTACCTCTGCTGCAGAGGATAAGTTAATTCGACTTACCAGCCTCAGAAATTGCAGCCCAAATAAGTGCTTCACTGTCACGCCCTGACCGTAGATTGCTTTGTATGTTTCTATTTTTAGTTTGGTCAGGGTGTGATGTGGGTGGGTATTCTATGTTGTAGGTCTAGGTTTTCCTTTTCTATGTGTTTGGCCTGGTATGGTTCTCAATCAGAGGCAGCTGTCTATCGTTGTCTCTGAGAGCCATACTTAGGTAGCCTGTTTTCCCATTTTGAGTTGTGGGTGATTATTTTCTGTTTAGTGTTTTTCGTCACCTTACAGGACTGTTCGTTTGTCGTTTTTGTTGTTTTGTTCAGTGTTCTGTTGTTTTATTAAAATAATGAACACTTACCACGCTGCACCTTGGTCCTCCTCTCCTTCTCCCGACGACAATCGTGACATTCACAGAGTTCAAGTAACAGACACATCTCAACATCAACTGTTCAGAGGAGACTGCGTGAATCAGGCCTTCGTGGTCGAATTGCTGCAAAGAAACCACTACTAAAGGACACCAATAATAAGAAAAGACTTGCTTTGGCCAAGACATACGAGCAATGGACATTAGACTGGTGGAAATCTGTCTTTTGGTCTGATGAGTCCAAATTTGAGATTTTTTGTTCCAACCTCCATGTCTTTGTGAGACGCAGAGTAGGTGAACGGATGATCGGAGGAGGTGAGGTCTCTGGGAGTTGGGTGTCAGGAAAATAACCTCTCACTCAATGTCAAAAAAACAAAGGAGATGATCGTGGACTTCAGGAAACAGCAGAAGGAGTCCCCCCCCCAATCCACATTGACAGAACACCAGTGGAGAAGGTGGACAGTTTTAAGTTCCTCGGCGTACACATCACAGACAAACCAAAATGGTCCACCCACACAGACAGTGTGGTGAATAAGTCGCAACAGCGCCTCTTCAACCTCAGGAGGCTGAAGAAATTTGGATTTTCACCTAAAACCATCACAAAGATGCACAATTGAGAGCATCCTGTCAGGCTGTATCACCGCCTGGTATGGCAACTGCACCGCCCACAACTGCAGGGCTTTCCAGAGGGTGGTACGGTCTGCACAACACATCACCGGGGGCAAACTACCTGCCCTCCAGGACACCTACATCACCCGATGTCAAAGGAAGGCCAAAAAGATCATCAAGGACAACAACCACTCAAACTACTGCCTGTTCACCAAACCACTGCCAATCATCCAGAAGGCGAGGTCAGTACAGGTGCATCAAAGCTGGGGCCGAGAGACTGAAAAACGGCTTCTATCTCAAGGCCATCAGACTGTTAAATAGCCATCACTAGCACAGAGAGGCTGCTGCCTTCATACAGACTTTAAATAATTGTCCACTTTAATAAATGGAACACTAATAATTTTTACGTTTAATAATGTTTACATATATTGCATTACTCCTATGTATATACTGTATTCTATATTATCTACTGTACTGTATCTCAGTCTATGCTGCGCTGACATTGCCCATCCATATATTTATATATTCTTAATTCCATTCCTTTACTTAGATTTGTGTGTATTAGGTATGTGTTGTGAAATTGTTAGACATTACTTGTTAGATATTGCTGCACTGTCGGAACTAGAAGCACAATCATTTCGCTACACCCGCAATAACATCTGCTAAACACGTGTATATGATAAATAAAATTTGAGTAGTTCCTAGTGTGAAGCATGGAGGAGGAGGTGTGATTGTGTAGGGGTGCTTTGCTGGTGACACTCTTTGTGATTTATTTAGAATTCAAGGCACACTTAACCAGCATGCCTACCACAGCATTCTGCAGCGATGCACCATCCCATCTAGTTTGAGCTTAGTGGACTATCAACAGAACAATGACCCAACACACCGCCAGGCTGTGTAAGGGCTATTTGACCAAGAAGGAGAGTGATGGAGTGATGCATCAGATGACCTAGCCTCCACAATCACCAGACCTCAACCCAATTGAGATGGGTTGGGATGAGTTGGACCGCAGAGTGAAGGAAAAGCAGCCAACAAGTGCTCAGCATGTGGGAACTCCTTCAAGACTGTTGGACAAGCATTCCAGGTGAAGCTGGTTGAGAGAATGCCAAGATTGTGCAAAGCTGTCATCAAGGCAAGGGATGGCTACTTTGAAGAATGTAAAATACCAAATATATTTTGATTTGTTCAACACTTTTTTGGTTACTACATGATTCCATATGTGTTATTTCATAGTTTTGATGTCTTCAGTATTATTCTACAATGTAGAACATTTAAAAAATTAAGAAAAACCCTTGAATGAGTAGGCGTGTACAAGCTTTTGACTGGTACTGTACGTCCATTGATTCTTGAAGAATATAACTTATAAATGCCTCATGAGCTTAGTTCAACTGTCACACTCCATGAGAACCCAAAATATAAGATTGTTTACAAACATAGGAGAAAAACATTGTAAATGAAAACAAACACTGTATAACCTCATAACATGGTTAAAACAATAATTTTGATGGATGGTCAGTTCTTGCATCCATAGCTCTGTCTATTAATCTGAGAGTGGTTCCATTTCTCCAGGCCCATCCCTCAGTAGTTTTACCAAAACGTTGGTGTGGCGACCGTTTTGTTATTGTTTCATCTGTGCATTTGCCCTTTAAACAGCTGCATATTATCAAGAAATCAAAGTGTCACCAACAAAAAGGTAAACAATAGGCCTATAGCAAATGCAGCATATGTGTCATGTTGTATAAATGATTGGAGACAGCCGCAGGAATACGTAATAGGGGGTTTTAATATTCCACCCAAAAATACAACATGCCATGAAAAGCACGGGGACGATGCCCAAAACAAACACATGTATACAAAAACACAGGGATGTAACCAAAACAAAAGAGTGAGGTAAAACCTCTAATAAATACACGGGACGAGACCCGCAATACACTACACAGGGCGAGACCCGTAATAACAAATGCACAACAATACACGGGACGAGACCCGTAATAACCAGTGCACAATACACGCGGCACGAAAGCCGAAATAACAAAGCACAGGTACTCACAGACCAACGGACATGGGAACAATAATCGACAAAACAATGGTGAACAGAGGGCACATATATACAATTTACTAATCAGGGGGAATGGAAACCTGGTGTGCGTAATGAAACAGTTCAGTGACGCCTAGAGGCTGGTGACATAGACCTCCGGAGCTGGTGCACGGAATGAGCAGCAGTACCGGGGAATCCGTGACTGTACCCACCCCTGACGCGCTGCACCAGCAGCGGGACGACAGCAACCTCGCAGATGACCACAGGGTCGCGGTGCGGGTGAGTCAGGGCCAGTTGCAGCTGCCGAAGTTGGGGCGGCGTCTGACGGGCCAGTTGCAGCTGCCGAAGTTGGGGCGGCGTCTGACGGGCCAGTTGCAGCTGCCGAAGTTACGTCAGCGTCGGACGGGCCAGTTGCAGCTGCCGAAGTTGCGTCATTGTCGGACGGGCCAGTTGCAGCTGCCGAAGTTGGGGCGGCGTCTGACGGGCCAGTTGCAGCTGCCGAAGTTGAGGCGGCATCGGACGGGCCAGTTGCAGCTGCCGAAGTTGGGGCGGCGTCTGACGGGCCAGTTGCAGCTGCCGAAGTTGGGGCGGCGTCTGACGGGCCAGTTGCAGCTGCCGAAGTTGAGGCGGCATCGGACGGGCCAGTTGCTGCTGCCGAAGTTGAGGCGGCATCGGACGGGCCAGTTGCTGCTGCCGAAGTTGAGGCGGCATCGGACGGGCCAGTTGCTGCTGCCGAAGTTGAGGCGGCATCGGACGGGCCAGTTGCTGCTGCCGAAGTTGAGGCGGCATCGGACGGGCCAGTTGCAGCTGCCGAAGTTGCGGCGTTGTCAGACGAGCCAGTTGCGGTGCCGTCGGACGGGCCAGTTGCAGCTGCGTTGGATGGGCCAGTTGCAGCTGCCGAAGTTGCGGCAGCGTTGGACGGGTCATTCCCGATGTCTCCATTTATGGTTGGTTATTCTGTCACGTTGTATAAATGATTGGAGACAGGTGCAGGAATACATAATAGGGGGTTTTAATACTCCGCCCAAAAATGCAACATGCCATGAAAAGCACGGGGACGATGCCCAAAACAAACACATATACAAAAACATAGGGATGTACCCCAAACAAAAGAGCGAGGTAAAACTTCTAATAAATACACGGGGCGAGACCCATAATAACAAATGCACAAGCAATACACTGGACGAGACCCATAATAACCAGTGCACAATACACGCAGCTCGAAAGCCGAAATAACAAAGCACAGGTACTCACAGACCAACGAACATGGGAACAATAATTGTGCAGACAATGGTGAACAGAGGGCACATATATATCATTTACTAATCAGGGGAAATGGAAACCAGGTGTGCGTAATGAAACAGTTCAGTGACGCCTAGAGGCTGGTGACGTAGACCTCCGGAGCTGGTGCACGGAATGAGCAGTAGTACCGGGGGAATCCGTGATAATATGGCATTCATTTTTCACTTGAAAATAGCACTTTTCAGTAGTGCTCAAAACATGACATTCCATGAGCTCAACATTTATTTTTCAACTTGAATCAATGAGCCCAATCAGTCCTCCATGACAACAAAAGCATAAACAACAGAGTAGGGCTGGCTAATAACTCCTTAGTTTTAGGGTTATGCTCAGGTCAAACAATTTGGCTAATCTATACATATTTCCAAGTCCTATTCTTGATGATCAAGGGGTATAACATTTATTGGAATTATTGGAATTCTGATAGACTTTGGTTTTTAATGAAAATATATAATGTAATCGTAATATTATATTATATGTAGTAGAAAGCGATGGGATAGATTTGAAGAAACCTGCATAACCAACCCATAAAGTAAAATGTAACATCCATATATGGCCAGCTATGTAAACTTTAACATAGATTTATCCTGCAATAGATGTCGTTCAATTGGTAACATACATTTTTGTCTTCTTATAATGCCTCTTAAGGGGAAAGTAATTGAAAGTAACTGAATGTAATCAGATTATGTTACTGAGTTTGGGTAATCCAAAAGTTACGTTACTGATTACAATTTTGGACAGGTAACTGTAATATATTCCATTTAGAAAGTAACCTACCCAACCCTGGCAACATGTTTTTCATAGATCCAGTGCAACAGTTTACATACACCTAAGCCAAATACATTTAAACTCAGTTTTTTACAATTCCTGACATTTAATCCTAGTAAAAATTCCCTGTCTTAGGTCAGTTAGGATCACCACTTTATTTTAAGAATGTGAAATGTCAGAATAATAGTAGAGAGAATGATTTATTTCAGTTTTTATTTCTTTCATCACATTCCCAGTGGATCAGAAGTTTACATACACTCAATTTGTATTTGGTAGCATTGCCTTTCAATTGTTTAACTTGGGTCAAACGTTTCGGGTAGCCTTCCACAAGCTTCCCACAATAAATTGGGTGAATTTTTGCCCATTCCTCCTGTAACTGAGTCAGGTCTGTAGGTCTCCTTGCTCACACATGCTTTTTCAGTTCTGCCCACAAATGTTCTATAGGATTGTGGTCAGGGCTTTGTGATGGCCGCTCCAATAACTTAACTTTGTTGTCCTTATGCCATTTTGCCACAACTTTGGAAGTATGCTCAGGGTCATTGTCCATTTGGAAGATCCATTTGCGACCAAGCTTTTAACTTCCTGACAGATGTCTTGAGATGCTGCTTCAATATATCCACATACTTTTCCATCCTCATGATGCCATCTATTTTGTGAAGTGCACCAGTCCCTCCTGCAGCAAAGCACCCCCACAACATGATGCTGCCACCCCCATGCTTCATGGTTGGGATGGTGTTCTTCGGCTTGCAAGCCTCCCCCTTTTTCCTCCAAACATAATGATGGTTATTATGGCCAAACAGTTCTATTTTTGTTTCATCAGACCAGAGGACATTTCTCCAAAAAGTATGATCTTTGTCCCTAAGTGCAGTTGCAAACCGTAGTCTGGCATTTTAATGCCGATTTTGGAGCAGTGGCTTCTTCCTTGCTGAGCGGCCTTTCAGGTTATGCCAATATAGGACTCGTTTACTGTGGATATAGATACTTTTGTACCCGTTGTTTCCTCCAGCATCTTCACAAGGTCCTTTCCTGTTGTTTTGGTATTGATTTGCACTTTTTGCACCAAAGTACGTTCATCTCTAGGAGACAGAACGTGTCTCCTTCCTGAGCGGTATGACGGTTGCGTGGTCCCATGGTGTTTATACTTGCATACTATTGTTTGTACAGATGAACGTGGTACCTTCAGGCATTTGGAAATTGCTCCCAAGGATGAACCAGACTTGTGGAGGTCTACAATTTTTTTTCTGAGGTCTTGGCTGATTTCTTTTGATTTTCCCATGATGTCAAGCAAAGAAGCACTGAGTTTGAAGGTAGGCCTTATAATACATCCACAGGTACACCTCCAATTGACTCAAATGATGTCAATTAGCCTATCAGAAGCTTCTAAAGCCATAACATAATTTTCTGGAATTCTCCAAGCTGTTTAAAGGCACAGTCAACTTCGTTTATGTACTTCTGACCCACTGGAATTGTGATACAGTGAAATATAAGTGAAATAATAAGTGTATGTAAATTTCCAACTTCAACTGTACATTTTTGTTCAAAATAACATATTTGAAGTCCAAAAATATCTCAGATGCAGATATTTCCATGATATGTTATGAAAGGTATATTTAATATTTTTTTGAAATATATTTTCGTACTCAGTGGGCTAAATTACAATAAAACAACTACTGAGCCAACATGTTAATTGACTGTAAGTCGCTCTTGACACGATTCTCTCAGGAATAAATGAGGACACCTCTATATTTTTCAACGTTGATGTTTGGATGCAATTACACTGCGACTAATTGGCCTACTTCACAATTATCACATACTAATGATACTGCATGAGGAAGACACTAATAGGAGAGAGAGGACAGAGGAGGAAACAACATACTCTTGATTTGGTCGGCTTTTGAATATCTAGATTTAAGTGTGCATGTGAATGTGTGTGTTTGTCTTAATGAGTGTGTGTTGGTAATGATGGGAGCGGAGACATCAAAAGAGTGTGAGCCACAGTCAAGCTGATGAAAGCATCTGTACCTTGTAGCAGGTCATCTGACAGAACGGTGGATCTTCTGAACCGGGTTATCTCCTCTTTACCTTTATGGTAACTGGTGTGTTTATAAACTAATATCAGGAGGAAAAATGCGTATGATGTTGTGTTCCGTTATACAAGGGATGTGGCTAAGGTGCTGCTAAGTGGTAGTCCACCACGTGTACACTCCACAACCTCCTCCCCCATCCTCTTTCAATCTACCCTTTTCTCCCCGGCCCTATTCTCTCCTCCTTCCTTGTCCTCTTGTTCTCCCCCTCTGTCTTCCCTCCTCCTCTCCCTCTGTCCCCCCCCTCTCTCTGTCTCCCCCTGTGCGTGTTTGATGTGACAAAGGCGTGTAGTGTGACACACTGAGAGGACTGTTTAATTTGATCCAACCAGATGAGGACAAACACGCTGGGACATAACTCCTTTTCTCTCTCTGTTGCTATCTTCCCTTCTTTTCAATGATGTTTGTTCTTCTCTCTCTCTCTCTCTCTCTCTCTCTCTCTCTCTCTCTCTCTCTCTCTCTCTCTCTCTCTCTCTCTCTCTGTCTCTCTGTCTCTCTCTCTCTCTCTCTCAATTCAATTCAATTCTCTCTCTCTCTCTCTCTCTCTCTCTCTCTCTCTCTCTCTCTCTCTCTCCCTCTCTCTCTCTCTCTCTCTCTCTCTGGTTGGAGTGTGCGGTCCTGTGACCGTGAGGCCTCTTTCTTCCTAATTGTCTTGTAAATGACCTTTTCTATATTTTAGACTGTACATCTCTCCTCTCTTCTCCTCGTCACCTCTATATTCCTCTCGTATCCTCTCCTCCACTCTCCTTTCCTTTCCTCTCCTTTTCTCTCCTCTCTCCTCATGCCTATTCTGTATGCAGTGGTACTGTAGAGGGCATCATTATGTGGCCTGTATTTGAGTCATTTTTATTTAAACAGCAGGACAATAGGCTGTTGATTGAGGGAAACAGGAGGTAGACAATGGGGTTCTGTGGAACATAATACAGCACCATTTTCCAGCCCCAGCTTTAGAAGGGCCCAAGCTCATTGTGGAGCTCTAGAGAGGAAAAAACGGTGCTTAGGAGGAGGAATATTTTGCCGTGGTATGTCATTATTTTGCAAATTTCTATTATCTCATCATGTTGTCTTCATTGTAATTGCAGCTAATTAGGGGGCTAGTTAGAGGCCTGGCTTTGAGGCCGGCTTTGCAGTGAAAGGAGCACACCGATTACCGCTCGACGAGAGGAAGCACAGAAAGAGGAGATTAATGTGGTTACCTTGACGACACTGGCTTCCATCTGCGAGGAACAATGCATTTTTGTTTCTTTGGATCAGTTCAGATCAACAGAATGAGCTGCCTGCCTGCGCTCCCTCGGTGACAATGCTGAATTCTGTCGAACCCAACGGGCTAGGCTCTCTACCCCCCTCGCCCCTCACCTCACCTCCCCCTGCCGCCCGATATACCCCTGTCGCCCCCAATCACTCTACCTCTGAGCTCCCTCCCTCCTTCCCATGCTGTCTGTGTATCCGTCCGTCCGGCGGGCCCTGAGTAAAAAGCTTAGCGCTCTCAGCAAATGTTTGAGAGAGTGCTCTCACACACCCCGTCGTCAGATGAAAGCAGGGTGTGTGTGTGTGTGTCCCATGTTCTGAGAGGTCACGGCCTTGTCACACACAGAGCTGTGAGGTTTACTCCCCAATCCCTCCAGGCTCCAAAGCACTTCATGAAATAATAGTCCCTCTCTTTGTCTCTCCTTCCCTCTGTCTCTCTCGATCTCCCTCTCTCTCTCTCTAGGCTGTTGAAGCAAGCAACACTAGGGGAGGCCCTTCATCTCAGAGCAGGGCCCCAGGCTCCTGTATTTATGTGTGTGAGAAAGAGAGAGAAGAGAGTGGAGAGGGAGAGATTGATCAAGGGAGCTGTGTCTCATACTGTATGTCGGGGGAAACGAGAGGAGACTGAGTCAAATGTATTTGACTTTGTCGGAAAGAACGAAGTCAGGGAGCGAATTATGGAGAAAAAGAGAGAGAGGGAAAGAGAGAGGGGGGAAGAAAAAAAGAAGGAATAGGCTGCAGATCACATGTGACGGTCAATTGTGATCCTGAGTTAAAGAGGTTCTGAGCACAGAACACAATGTCAATCCATCTGGTGTTCACTTTAAACTGGGGGGGGGTTTAGAAAAAAAGAGGGATACAATTCAGGGAATGCCAGAGACATCTGCTCCCGTGGGCACAACAATAAAACTCCATGTAGATCAGCCTATTTACACCACTAGACACTGGTTTACAGAGTATTGGGCTCAGTGGGAGGTGTGTGTGTGTGTGTGTGTGTGTGTGTGTGTGTGTGTGTGTGTGTGTGTGTGTGTGTGTGTGTGTGTGTGTGTGTGTGTGTGTGTGTGTGTGTGTGTGTGTGTGTGTGTGTGTGTGTGCACGCCTGTGCTTGTGTAGTGTGTGTGGGTCACCCAATTACAATGCTCTCTCACACTGGGATTGTCTGTTGCTTCATGTGATTGTCCATTTACCCTCTCGGTAGGTCATTAACAGCAGGGGTTTATTTCTCTTATAACCATTATTATATTATGATAATTTACTGAATTGTTTATGAATCACTTCAGGAAGGAGACAGTGGAAGTGTTAGCCATTGAATTTGTTTTTAGAGAAGTTGCCTTTTGAATCTCCTTTGTAGGCGTTCTGGCAGTAAGGTAATCGTTGATGTTTTTAAATATGTCATTTTTTTTCTGCTCAGCTTTTGGAAAAGTTGGAAGATTAGGTGGTAATTTTACAGGTGTGAAAAAGTCCTTAAGCACCTCGATTCTCAAACACATTTTCAGAAAAGACGAGGTAATCTCGGTAGTTTGGGGACTGGTGTGTGTGTGCGCTGGTGTGTTTGTGTGTACGTGTGAAGTGTTTATCTTTGTGCAGAATTTAGTTTCTTTTAACGTCGAGTCAAAGTAGAGGTCCGCCATTTCTCTCTAATTTAACATGTCATCTGTCTCCAAATCACTTCAAAGATGAGCCAACTCATGCCAAAGACTTCTTCCTTTTCCTCCTTACTTTCTTTCTTTCTTTCCTTCCCTAAGTTTCCGCCGCGCCAGAAAACAACATCTAAACACAATGTTTTAAAAGAACTGGATGGAGAGTGTAAACTTTCAGATGTGATTCCAATAGTACACAGCTGCTGCTGCCGACCGTGCGTCTGCTATTCCCCCCGGTTCACAAATCTGATGATGATTGAACCGCGGACAGAAAACATCCTCATTACGCTAGCTCTCTCTCTCTCTCCACCTCTCTCTTTCTCCTGACTGTAAACATGGACCTTCATGATGCATGGGGTGAACACAGTTGTGTGTCTCACTCTGGGGACTGGACTTGGCTGGGGAGCAGGGACAGAAGCTATCTGGCCAGAAAGCACTGGAGAAGAGCCTTTTGTATCCATAACTGTCAGTTTTATTAGCACAACCTTTTAACCAATACCCCTTACCCCTAACCTAGCTTGAGTTATAATCAAATAGCTGCTGGTCTGCTCAACATTAACAGACAATGGTGTCTCTCTTAGCATGGCCGTCCAGTGACTACCCAGGGACAGGATGCGGTCTCTCAAACATTTAGGGAGAAATGTATCATCAAGTCGACATTTATTTCACATGCTTCGCAAACAACCGGTGTAGACTAACAGTGAAATGCTTACTTACGAGTCCTTTTCCCACAATGGAGAGATAAAGATAAGATCAAATAAAAATATATAAATAGTGACACAAATAACAACGACGAGTAAAAGTATCATGGCTATATATAGGGAGTAGAAAAGAACATGGTTATATACAGGGAGTACCAGTACTGAGTCGATGTGCAGGGGCACAAGGTATGTTCATATAGGTAGAGATGACGTGACTAGGCAACAGGACAGATAATATACTGTAGCAGCAGCGTATGTGGTTAGTGTGAAAGTGTGTGTGTGTGAAAGCGTGTGTGTGTGTATAGAGTCAGTGCAAGAGAGTTAGTGCAAAAAAAGGGTCAATGCAGGTAGTCCTGGTAGCCATTTGATTAGCAATTTGGCAGTCTTGTGTAGCAGTCTTATGGCTTGGGGGTAGAAGCTGTTCAGGGTTCCAGTTGGTTCCAGACTTGGCGCGCTGGTACCGCTTGCTGTGCGGTAGCAGAGAGGACAGTCTATGGCTTGGGTGGCTGGAGTCTTTCTAAACAGATCTAGGATCAGCTTGCCATCCCCAAATCCTAACCTTAACCATTAGGGTCATAACTGACACATTACTAGGGGGGGGGGGACTTCATCCTACTCCGACCCAAACCCTCCCAGCCCTCAACTCGGTGACCAGAGGTAACCATAGCAACCTGAGCCAGTCCCTGTCAGAGGCGCTGGCGACCCTAATGGCGACATTTATGGCATGTTGTCAATTATAGTACGCGGCACAGCCATTATAGACTATGTCCCCTGCTCTCTCTCTCTCTCTCTCTCTCTCTCTCTGACAATGGGACCGTTCAGAGCTGCATAGGCAGCCTCTGCTCTCACAGTGACAGCATGTAATATAATGTTAGCTAATGGTGCCATATGGTTTTGATGTCTCAGTTGGTTGGAGGTTGGATTATGAACTGTGTGGTTTATGGGTTTGATTCCCTCTTGGGCAACATACATTATACTGAATTGGAGAACTGTGGTCACAAGTGTTAGTTCAATAAGCATATGTGGCACTGATCCACTGTATAGTTCTGTAGCCTTCTATAGCAGAGACACATTCAGACAGTATGAGCATGCCTTATGACTTGGTCAGAATTGCAAGCATGGTGGAGTCGGTCATCTGGGTGTGTGTGCGCATATGTGAACATCTTTGCGGACAACGGACGTGTGTGCCTCTGGGTTGTTCCAGGAAAGGCAGCAGGTGGAGGTATAAGGCATTATCAGGGTCAGAGAGGGTGACATGACCGTCTGGTTATTTATATATATTTTTTATTTAACCTTTATTTAACTAGGCAAGTTGCTGAGCCAATTGTGCACCGCCCTATGGGACTCCCATTCACGGCCGGATGTGATGCAGCCTGGATTCAAACCAGGGACTGTAGTGACGCCTCTTGCACTGAGACGAAGTGCCTTAGACCGCTGCGTCACTCCGGAGCCCAATAGGTAGGTAGACAGGGTCCTCTGGACAGGAGGGGATGGAGGGAGGGAAGAGGGATCGGTAGGAGAGAGGATATAGAGAGAGGGAGAAGGGGGAGATCCAAGGCGATATTTGACGCTCGTCCAGGTCCCCAGAACATCAGGAGATGCCTTCGAAACCAGCCTACTAGGGGCAACGGTGAGCGATATTACCATCAAGTAGGCTTGGGTTTTGCTAGGGCGTTGTCGATGGGGATGGCTGATTGGCGTGAGCCGCGAGCTCCGAAGGGTTACGTGTTCAATCCCAGTGCAGGGAAGTGTTTTTCCCCCTATCCCAAACCTTAACGCTGACCTTAGAGGAAGGGTCAGAGAGGCATGGCTTAGTGGGGGCGTTAACGTCCTTAACCCATACACTGAGTGACCTTGTCAAGAGATTAGACCTCTTGGTCTAATGGTTAAAAATACTATATGAGGTGTTGTTGCATAACATCAATGGTGTAAACTATACACACTTCCTAGTGTTAAAAATACTATATGAGTTGTTGTTGCATAACACTGAGGGCTCTATTTACGGCTGGCATTAAGCCAGTGGAATTGTCAAAAGCATGCTCGTTTGCAATTTCGACCTGTTAAAGCCTGCGCTCTTCTATTTTCAAACCCTAGCACCAGGATCGGTCATTTACCTGTCTTATATGAATCAAATCAAATTTTATTTGTCACATACACATGGTTAGCAGATGTTAATGCGAGTGTAGCGAAATGCTTGTGCTTCTAGTTCTGACAGTACAGTAATATCTAACAAGTAATCTAACAATTCCCCAACAACTACCCGATACACACAAATCTAAAGGGGTGAATGAGAATATGTACATACAAATATATGGATGAGCGATGGCCGAGCAGCATAAGCAAGGTGCAATAGATGGTATAAAATACAGTATATACATATGATATGAGTAATGTAAGATATGTAAACATTATTAAACTGGCATTATTTGGAGTGCATTGTATAAAGTGATCCATTTGTGATCCCTTTATTAAAGTGGCCAGTGATTGGGTCTCAATTTAGGCAGCAGCCCCTCTGAGTTAGTGATTGCTGTTTAGCAGTCTGATGGCCTTGAGATAGAAGCTGTTTTTCAGTCTCTCGGTCCCAGCTTTGATGCACCTCTACTGACCTCGCCTTCTGGATGATAACGGGGTGAACAGGCAGTGGCTCGGGTGGTTGATGTCCTTGATGATCTTTTTGGCCTTCCTGTGACATCGGGTGCTGTAGGTGTCATGGAGGGCAGGTAGTTTGCCAGACCGCACCACTTCGTTTCATTTCGTTTCATTTGATTAAAAACAAGGCATGGCCTCCTCTCAATGAAGGCAGATTTTTTTCGGTCATGACCAATGCATTCGCCTGGTAGTCTAGACTATCGATAAAGGGTTTGGCTCGTGAGACCGCTTTGAAATACATCTTAATCAACCAAGCTTTATTAAAGATCAACTTTGGCAGCAGCAAAACAGTGAGTGGACATCCCAGGTTTATGTAGGCTATTACATTATTTTAGCCAGCTCCTGTTATTATTTTGAACGATATTGAAAAAAACTCTGTGTAGTCTATATGCTCATCATGGAACGAGAGATGAGATAATCCGGTGACACTCGTATTTAGAAAAATCTCAGTTGTTTTCCTTTAACAATGCTTGTTTTCCGTTTCGCTTGATAAAAAACAAGCCCTTACTGAGTAGGCTAACCTTGCCCTACTATAACAAAAGCTGGTTCAACAGAAATGTGTCTGGTGTCTTTCTTATCGTGGCCATGCATTAACCTAGTAGCCTTATCCATAAAAGGTGTCTGAATGGTCTACTCGTGAGGCTTTTGCCAACATACTTTTGCATTATTCACAATTCCCATAGGCCTACCTTCAGTACATACTCCATTCGGCTGGTAACCATCCCCATTTCAACAGAGTGCCTCTTTTTCAGGTACCAAACATAGGCTATTCACATTTTTCAGTCCTACAACATAGTTCAACGGTAGGCTTAGGCTATATCTTGCTTATTGAGAACCTGCCCCACACATACAATGTAATTTATGGGAGCCTAGTATTTTTTAGTTGAGGAGAAGTGCGATGCATAAAGGCCTATACTCATTGAATCCAATTTCAACAATGTTGACTGCCAACATTCCAACAACCATGTTGAGCAAACACTGGACGTTTATGTTTTTTAAACTTTGCTATTACTCGTTACTATAGCCTATGCTCTTTAATTAACTATAGTGTCAATCCACAATAGACCAGGACGAGAATATTCCGTGCCCTTAGTCGAATTGGAGTTAATGACAATGCAAAGACCGTCAATAAACTACAGGACTTGAGACAAATGCATGCAGTATTAAGCCATGGAACTCCTTGATTGGCTAGTGAGTGGCCAAGGCCTCGTCACACCTACAACTTGTTTGTTCATCAAAACCCAGCCCTTTCGCGGCCCCGCCATTTATTGCACTCATAACGACTGTGAAAACAGCAAATATATTTCGGACACATGCCTGGACCTATAGCGCTGCCGTCAGACCTAAGATTTACCGTTGTGTTATGTTTGATAAAATAGAGCACTGAAAGTGTTAATTCCCTAACACTGACAGAGTGTAACAACATAACTCAAAGTGTGAACCAGTATAGATACTGGCCCAGTGTTAAATTGAACACTGTCAGTGTTCGATTTAACACTGGAGTATTTGCTGTGTACAAAAAGCAAGGTGTAGTCAGTCCCTAAGCTATAGCTAACAATACGTGTATGATCTGTGTAGTAATATTATTCGAATCAGAAACCCATTTGCATTGCTAGTTATAGCCTAATGTTAGCTAGCTAACATTGAACCTAGTTTGTTAGCTTCAGCCACCTGCAGTTTCATACTACAGCTATGACAATGTTTGTGTTGGTAGTAGTATGAGTTGGGATTATGCCGGTTCATTGTTTAGCTAGCTATCTAGCTAGGTACTTAGCTACATGTCTAAACAAAAGACTCCACTTCGGCCGGATTATTACATGACCCATCAAATTAGCCAGGTGTGTCTGGGGGTGATTACGGCCATCTATTCTATTTCATGAACATCTGTACATGTCTAAACAATAGTGACTCATCCACTTAGATAGATGTGGATGGGGGGTGGTTATAGCAGTTCCTTTACATGACCCATAAATTTAGACCACATGCCCTCACATGTGAATCCTTAAAGAGATGGGTGGGGCTAATGCTTAAGAGGGTGTGAACGATGCTGAATGGGTGTAGACAAAGAAGAGCTCTCCAGTAGGTGTACCAAAACATTCAAGAGCCATTTTCTCAAAAGTGGGGTTACAAGTTTATCAACTTTCAAAGCAGAATTATTTCCCCATTGTTCCTCAACTGCAGTGTATGATATACCAGTTTCTATCTCTGAGTCTCTACTTTCATCCAATGTAAAAAACTGAATTTCAAATTTTGCTACATTAAGACCGTATCGAGGCAGTCGGTCACATATAGCCTACGGTGTGATGTGTACTATGTAGGAAGACGTTTAATAAAACAGTGATGTTTTAACTAGCAGGTTGACGTTTATTGTCATGAGTTTTGTCCTGAAGGCAGATCTGAGTGATTTCCCCTTAGATAGGCCACCTGCAAAGTCAAAATTGGCTATATTGAAAAAAGTAATGAAAAGAAAATGAGGTAATTGGTCTTAATTTAAGGTTAGGGTTAGGCATTAGGGTTAGCAGTGTGGTTAAGGTTAGGGTTAAGGGTTAAGTTTCAAATCTGATTTTATGACTTTGTGACTGTGCCAGCTAGTGATCACCCTGCAGAGCTGCCTCAAGAACAATATTTATCACGAAACCTGCGTTTAACTACCTCGTTATATTATAATATTGGTATTAGACGTTAAGTTATGCACGATGAGCAAATTAGGTAGCACCTCAAACGACGATATGATACATACATTAAAAAAACAGTATCCCTTCATCATTAGTTTGGTGTTTTATGTAAATAGTGTGCTATTTACATTACCATAGAGGTTCAGTGTCTCTCTGGTGGTACGTATAGGAACTGAAGGTAAACAACGCTAAAACAATGTTGAGACCTTGTCAGGGTCAAATGAACTCTATTTCCCAGCTCAAACAACATAACCCAGGAATAATGACTGTAGGGAATCTAAGGAGAATTAGTCCTATTGAATATCAAAGAGAACAGGCATCACACACATGGGGATCTAAACTGGTTAATGAGGGGTTGGAGGTCCGGGGTGTGTACTCTCTGCTGAGTGTGTGGGTCACACACACCGGAGAGAGAGAGAGAGAGAGACACACACACACGACCCCCACCACCCACCCACACCTCTAAGATACACACAGCCACCCCTCCCCAGCCCCCCTGGCAGGGCCTGTCTTGTCTCTCCGTGCCCAGCCGATCTGTGTCGCTCCGTGTGGGCAGAGGTGCCAGGGAGATGCCAGGGCTTTGTGTGCCACATTGGATCAAGCTAACGTGGGTACGTAGCGAGGTTATTCCACCTCCCTCCTCTACCCCCCTGCCACCTACCCCCAACCACCCTTCTATAGGATGATTGAAGAATCAACAATATGCGCATTTTGATGCCATTGTACTCTACCCCTCCTCCTCCTACCTTCAGCCTTCCTTTCCTCCCCTCCCTGTGTAGGCCGTGTTGGCGATGCCCTCTGTGCCATCTGCAGTGGCCCCCGCCCCCTGGCCCTCCTCCACCTCCCACTCCTCCTACTCAGCGCTGGGTAGGCTTAACCATCTGTGTGCCAGTTTGTTCTCACAGTGAGGGTCGATAGAGGTGGCCCGAATGACTACAACAATACACAAATACATTGAGCTCTACCTTCTTGTAGACCTGCATATACAGACATATACAGTATTTACAGAATAACATTCTCAAGCTCTTACATACGTGTACAAACTCAACCATGCATAAATAAATGATACTCTGTGCACAACCACATAATACATAACAGATTACACATTTTAATCAAATGTATATACATTTGAATTTAATATCAATTTACAGCTAACTAGTACTTTATGCCGTCTTGTTTCGTTGTCTTTTATGCTTTGCCCAGAAAGCACATAGAACTACCTCAGCGAACATTAAGCACATTGAGCAAATACTGAAATCTGATGTAAATATGTTATGTAAATACGTGCAGGTTGTGGTGTAATTATCCCAGAGCTGGAGTCAGGCAGCAGTAAATGGTGGGTGTTAGACTGTAAAAGGTTTAGAGATGTTTCTCTATAGCTCAACGTGTGGCGCAAGGCCAACTGGCTAGCATCCATTCCTTTCCCCTCTTCTCCAAATCCTGTACACCTGAGGGTACATCTTCTAGCCTGCTGTCCCCTCACCCGCCCCCTCACCCCTCCAACTTACCCCTCCATCCTTGGCGTCCCTCCAGTCCTCCTCTCTCTCCTCAGGGCCCCAAAGCTCTGTCTGAACCCCTGAATATCTGCCACGCCGTCACCATACCGCCATACCTCCGTACCTCCGTACCACCGTACCTCCGTACCACCGTATCACCGTACCTACGTACCTCCGTACCACCGTACCTCCGTACCACCGTACCTCCGTACCTCCGTACCACCGTACCACCGTACCTCTGTACCACCGTACCACCGTACCACCGTACCTCCGTACCACCGTACCACCGTATCACCGTACCTCCGTACCTCCGTACCACCGTATCACCGTACCACCGTACCACCGTACCACCGTACCACCTTACCACCGTACCACCATACCTCCATACCACCGTACCTCCGTACCGCCATACCACCATACCATTACAATCCTAATCCATGACTCTGACTCTGCCAAGGCAGACTCCCTCCCCCAGTGGGACTGCTGGGGCTTGGGGGCTCCACAGTACTGCTTCTATGAGCTTCAGGGACACCCACTCAGCCTGGCACCTAGTGCCAATCTCCAACCTCAGCCCACTAGTGCCAATTTCCAACCTCAGCCACCTTGTGCCAATCTCAGCCCCCGAGGAGGAGGCAGAAGGGCTGGGCAGACAAAGAAAGGGACCCCAGCCAGAGAGGAGAGGAAAAGGAGAGAAGGGTAGAGAAGGGGAGAAGAGAAAAGAGGAGACCTGTTCAGTATCTGACCTAGTCTCATGGCATCTCAGCTCAGATCCCTCTCCATGCAATTGTGTCTCACCCACACACTGAGATACCCAACAGACCAACGCTGCCACAGGGCTCACATCTACAGCTTACCTGTACCATCACAGGTCCTATAGACAGTATATAGTAACATCAGAACCATTGTATAGTCCTGCGCATGGCCATGTTCTAAAGAAAAACTTGAATACACCCCCATCTCGAAGATGCTGCCGTTTAATATAGAGTTTATTTTAGAAATGAGATTAACTCTTTACTTAAAGAATATGGTTAAATCAAAAACAGTGAGTGACTGTGTCATTATTTGGAGAGACAGTAGCAGCTTGAATCTAGTCTCCCAGTGCCTGGAGCTGTAGAGCTTGGTACACTACGGTCTCCTGTGCTGTTGTTTCCCCCAGATGGACTTTTCAAAATGCTCCGCCACAAAGCATACTGTAGAAAATCACATCAATACCGCGAGCAGCCTCTCTCTCCTATACTACTGACAGAATACACACACGCACACACACACACGCACACGCACACGCACGCGCACGCGCACACGCACACGCACACGCACACGCACACACACACACACACACACACACACACACACACAGACTGCTCAACTGAAACACATCATTTGAAGGGTTTTGCGTATGATGTGCAATACAAACAAAGTGCAGATTTGGTTTTCTAAAGATGTGCTGTGAAACAATGTCGTCTTCGTGTGGAGAAGACGCCAAATCCCACTGGCTGGATGAATAAAGTCACTCAGAATCCTGGAGGCGGTGTGTGTGTGTGTGTGTGTGTGTGTGTGTGTGTGTGTGTGTGTGTGTGTGTGTGTGTGTGTGTGTGTGTGTGTGTGTGTGTGTGTGTGTGTGTGTGTGTGTGTGCATGTGTGTTGTAGATGTACAAATACTTTGAGATAACGACTAAGAGAGACAAAACACATATAAATGATCTTAGAGGTGGGGGCAGGGGGGGGGGGGCGGGCGGGCGGGGAAGTGCGTGTCTGTGTTTGGGGGGTGTGTGTGTGTGTGTGTGTGCAGTGAATATGCGTTTGGGGGTTGAGTGAGGTGTGTATGTGTAGCAGTGTGTGTTTTATTCTTGACGCGGAGGGACAGACAAGGAGGTCATTACTAGGGCCTCCTGCCGAGCTCCATCACGTCTCTAATGGTGCAGAGAGATCTAAAACCTCCACACTCATTCTTCTATCCTCCATCATCCCTCCTTTCCCATATCCTTCCCGCTTTATTCCCCCTGTCACATACCTCTTAGCGCACCACTCTCTCTACACACACACACACACACATATACTCGGTACAAACACATTTTCCACCCGCTAAACAGCTCTTGTAATGCACAAGCTGAAGTGTGCTGTTGTTTGACACTTGTTTGGTAGGGCAGACAGAGCACTTGAGACGGTGAAGTGCTATTCTATCAACCGTTTTCTCAGTCTGTTACATCAGTTGTGTCCGAATCCAATTTGTCCCAGGTAAAAGCTTCCTGTACTCTGACTCAGTCTAACCTCTCAGACCAGGGAGGTGTGTGGCTCTATATCCACATGAAACAGGGCAGCTCTTTGGAACAGCAGTGTGAATGTAGTCCTCTTCTCAAGGCTCTCCTCCTCTCCTCTCCTCCTCTGCTCTACACTCTCTCCTCCTCTCCTCTCCTCCTCTGCTCTACACTCTCTCCTCCTCTCCTCTCCTCCTCTGCTCTACACTCTCTCCTCTCCTCCTCTCCTCTCCTCCTCTGCTCTACACTCTCTCCTCTCCTCCTCGAGGCTCTTCTTCTCTCTCTTTTTCTCCTTCTTTTCTTCTCCTCCTCCTGTTCATGTCTTCTCTCCTCTCCTCTCCTCCACCGAAGCTAGCCCCAATCAGCGTGTCCTCTAAAGGCCGTAGTGAAACGCCACTGTTCATAATGAAGAGGTTTTTAATAAGGAGAAAGAAGGAGAAGCTCTGTTGTTTGGTTCTGTCTTTGTGTGAGAAGTGAAGAAGGGGGGATACTGTAGGTAGGATGGATGTTGAGCTTGTTCTGTGTGTGTGTGTGTGTGTGTGTGTGTGTGTGTGTGTGTGTGTGTGTGTGTGTGTGTGTGTGTGTGTGTGTGTGTGTGTGTGTGTGTGTGTGTGTGTGTGTGCGCGCGCGCGCGCGCATGAGTGGGTCACTGTCTATGTACATACACACATGCTTTGTCAATCATTTACCTTTTATTTATCCTCTTTCAGAAACATTCATTAACCCTTTGTTGACATGAGAGTCCTTTTCAGTCGCTGTCTGTGTTGCGTGTCTGACACAAAACACAGCTAGATGAATTATTTGTCAGTAGCTAAAGCTTGACAATAACTAACGAATATGAAAAATAGCTCTATTTATTATTGCAATAATGAGCAATTTGAGGTGAATAAAAAGCAAACTAATTAGTAACAGGCTAGGAAGGCACACACAACAATATGTCTTGGTAATTAATTTTCTAGTCTGGGAAGTCATCTTAAAAAACAACACTTTATTCAACATTTAAAGTGAAGTACAAAGTGTTGTTGCAGCTGGGTTACAGACAGTTGTGTTTGCTGTTTCACTTGGCTGGGAAGTTCTGATATTCTGTATCAGAATAGTGACAGAGAGCATAGAATTGTCATAGAGAGAACGCACACAGTCTCCTAGTTTCGCCTACTGTTTATAGCCCAGTCAATTATAACATATAGAGGACTATTCAGCTGCAGAGTGGAATGTCTGGCCATGTTGCTGCAAAGGGACTATCAGACAAATGGACAGAAAGACAGAGGAAGAGAGACACAGAGAGAGAGATGGGCAGAGAGAAAGTGGGGTGAGAAAGAGAGAGGGGAAGGAGAGAGAGACGTAGAGAGAGAGAGCAAGGGAGAATGATCTTATCACACGTCATCCTCGTCTTTCCCCACTGACATTCAGGCTTCTTATGTTGCCTAAGTGTCTGTATGGGCAGGGATAGCAGAGGCCACATCCTATTAGATCAGTATCCTTAGTGTTATGACCGAGTTTAGAGGGCTGTGTGGTGATGTCTGCTGTCTGTGTGTCTGTCAATCTGCCCGTCTGTCTGTCAGGCCTGTGTCTTGTTAGTATGTGTGTGCATACAGCCACTGTGGGCTCTCCTGGCAGAGCGAGATAGCAGGCTATCTTGATGGTTTCTCTCCACTGCCACTCAACCTTCTGAGAGCCACGTCCTCCAGTCCTCCTGTGTGTCTGATAAACCCACATCACAGGACTCTCACTGTCTGTCCCTCACTGCCCATCCCTGAGCTCTGGGTCTGCTCTGAGTTCTTATACAGGATGAGGAGAAGAAGGAGAGAGAGGAAGGAGAGAGGGAGGGAAGGAGAGATGGAGGGAAAGATGTCTGAGGTCTCAGGTATTGACACCAGAGCTGACGCTGGGACAAGGAGAGAAGGAAAGGAGGCGGCAGGAAGCGAGGGTGTTTTCCTGTCATGGTCACATCGAATCAACATTTATTGGTCACGTACATCGTTGAGCAGATGTTATAGTAGGTGCAGCGAAATGACTGCGTTACTAGCTCCTAACAGTGCAAGAAACAAATGTCAAACTAAATAATCATCAAATAATAGTACAAAAACAATAATCAAAACTAGAAAGCCAGAAATCGTGGGTGACAAGACGAATCCACTTATAAACCCAAATAACACTTTATCAGTAATCCAAAAGCAATATATGCGAATGTAACACATGGGATATGAGCCTGGTGTCTCCCATGGGAGTTAGACCAAGAGGAAATTCCCACTTGGACCAAGGGCAGACACTGGTTTTTAAGTTTACAGGCAGGGCCACGTCATCACGTGACCACGAGTAACCGATTCATGTCCGCTACACGTACAGTATATTAGAATGAGCTGCACTATGTATATAAAAGTATGTGGACACCCCTTCAAATGAGTTGATTTGGCTATTTCAGCCACACACGTTGCTGACAGCTGTATAAAACTGAGCACACAGGCATGTAGTCTCTATAGGGGCGGCAGGTAGCCTAGTGATTAGAGCGTTGGACTAGTAACCGAAAGGTTGCAAGATCGAATCCCCGAGCTGACAAGATAAAAATCTGTCGTCCTGAACAAGGCAGTTAACCCATTGTTCCTAGGCTGTCATTGAAAATAAGAATTTGTTCTTAACTGACTTGCCTAGTTAAATAAAGGTAAAATAAAAATAGACAAACATTGACAGTAGAATGGCCTTACTGAAGAGCTCAGTGACTTTCAACGTGGCACTGTCATAGGACGCCACCTTTTCAAAAGTCAGTTAGTCAAATTTCTGCCCTGGTCAACTTTAAGTTATGTTATTGTGAAGTGGATACGTTTAGGAGCAACAACGGAAGTGGTAGGCCACACAAGCTCACAAAATGGGACCGCTGAGTGCTCTAGCGAGTAGTGTGTAAAAATCATGCGCCCTCGGTTGCAACACTCACTACCAAGTTCCAAACTTCCTCTGGAAACAACGTCAGCACAATAACTGTTCGACGGGATCTTCATAAAATGGGTTTCCATGTCCGAGCAGCCGCACACAAGTCTAAGATCACCATACACAATGCCAAGGGTGGGCTGGAGTGGTGTAAAACTCGCCACCATTGGACTCTGGAGCAGTGGAAACGCATTCTCTGGAGTGAAGAATCACACTTCACCATCTGGCAGTCCGACACACAAATCTGGGTTTGGCATTACCTGCCCGAATGCATAGTGCCAACTCTAAAGTTTGGTGGAGGAGTTTTCATTGTTCGAGCTAGGCCCCTTAGTTCCAGTGAAGGGAAATCTTAACGCTACAGCATACAATGACATTCCAGACGATTCTGTGCTTCCAAGTTTGTGGCAGTTTGGGGAAGGCCCTTTCCTGTTTCAGCATGACAGTGCCCCCGTGCACAAAGCGAGGTCCATACAGAAATGGTTTGTCGAGATCGGTGTGGAAGAATTTGACTGGCCTGCAGAGAGCCATGACCTCAACCCCATCAAACACCTTTGGGATTAATTGGAACGCCGACTGCGAGCCAGACCTAATCGCCAAACATCAGTGCCCAACCTCACTAATGCTTTTGTGGCTGAATGGAAGCAAGTTCCCTCAGCAATGTTCCAACATCTAGTGGAAAGCCTTCCCAGAAGAGTGGAGAGGCTGTTATAGCAGCAAAGGAGGGACCAACTCCATATTAATGTCCATGATTGTGGAATTAGATTTTCGAAGAGCAGATGTCCACATACGTATGTTTAGAAAACAGTACATGAATACACTGTGTGAAAAACAGTATAAATAAACTGTCCAGTGTTTAATATCTCTATATACAGTGGGGTCCAGCATTATTGACACCCTCAATAAGGATCAGCAACAATGACTGCAGCAAACAAATCATTCAAACACTGAGCTATATTGTATGCCCCAAACAATTGGGAAATCTAGACTCTGTGTACTTATGGTGGCATTCTCTAAGGTGCTGTTTCTCTAACAGCAGAGCAACATCATCCGTGCAAGGACCTCCACCCTAGTCTCCCTCCCTCCCTCCCTCCCTCATTTCTCCTTCTATTCCCCAGATTGAGTAGAGAGGGACATGGAGGACAGAAGGGGAGGGTCAGACTGCTTGTTCTAATGGCCCTGATGTGTGTTTGTGTTTTGTTGTGTGTTTGTGTTTTGTTGTGTGTGTGTGTGTGTGTGTGTGTGTGTGTGTGTGTGTGTGTGTGTGTGTGTGTGTGTGTGTGTGTGTGTGTGTGTGTGTGTGTGTGTGTGTGTGTGTGTGTGTGTGTGTGTGTGTGTGTGTGTGTGTGTGTGTGTGTGTGTGTGTGTGTAATGTTGAGGAAGGGGAATGTTTACTGCCTGTCTCCTGCAGACCCTGTGATCTCTGGGCCTCTAATGCACTACAGCTGTGAGGGTCGACGACACCGGGTCTCTGATGAACGGCTTCATTGTAATGGACCCTGTGTGTGTGTGTGTGTGTGTGTGTGTGTGTGTGTGTGTGTGTGTGTGTGTGTGTGTGTGTGTGTGTGTTACGCATAACTCCTCACCTCTCCTGGTCTACACACTGAAAACATAATTCATTTTAGGTCACGGCTATACCTAAATAAGGTTAAGGACTCGACTTCTGTATTTTACGTTCATTGAAACCATCTCTCATTGTTCTTAATCTCCTAGCACTGTAAATAATCAAAAGTAGCATTCTAAATGGATGAAACGTTTTCTAACACCTTTTGTTTCACCTCAGATCAATTTATTTTTTCATTCTCTCCCGTGTTGCTGTTGTTATATTTTTCTTTTCTCTTTTACCTTTCATAGAACAATACCACCTCCGTCTCTCTGTCTCGTTCCCTACTGCAGCCTTGACGTTAAGGTTCTCGAAAATGTTTAACGAGGAACAATGGCTACCTAACACGGAACCCAAACCGGCTGCGCGCTTGCGCCATCGTGCGCTATCGTGCATACAGTTATTTTGTCCCCCCACACCAAAGACGATCACGACACGCAGGTTAAAATATCAAAACAAACTGAACCAATGATATTAATTTGGGGACAGGTCGAAAAGCATTAAACATCTAGGGCAATTTAGCTAGTTAGCTTGCACTTGCTAACTAATTTGTCCTATTTAGCTAGCTTGCTGTTGCTAGCTAATTTGTCCCGGGATATAAACATTGAGTTGTTATTTTACCTGAACTGCACAAGGTCCTCAACTCCGACAAATTAATCTACACATAAAACGGCCAACTGAATCGTTTCTAGTCATCTCTCCTCCTTCCAGGCTTTTTCATCGTTGAACTTATATGGTGATTGCATCTAAACTTTCATAGTATTACCATGACAACCGGCAAAACAGTTCGTCTTTCAATCACCCACGTGGGTATAACCAATGAGGAGATGGCACGTGGGTACCTGCTTCTATAAACCAATAAGGAGATGGGAGAGGCAGGACTTTCAGCGCGATCTGCGTCAGAAATAGGAATGCCTTCTATTTTAGCCCTTGGTAAGGCAGACGCTAGTTGATGTGCGCGAGCAGTGTGGGTGCAATAATTGAATAACATGGATTTCAACATTTATTTTGCGACGCTAGCGCACGCGACGTGTCCGGTCTGGTCAGCATGTAAGAGTAGCTAGTTAACAAGACACTTGAGAAGGATGAGTTTCTGCTTTCTCCTCTCGTTGTAAAATCACATCCTTGTAGTCGTATTCAACAACGCTTTTCAAGACGATTCCACACACTTACACACACACGTACTCACAAACACGCAGTGGTGCAAAGTACTTAAGTAAAAAATACTTTCAAATACTACTTAAGTTGTGTTTTGGGGTATCTGTACTTTAATTTACTATTTGCATTGAACAAAAATAGTTCCATTTCATATAAGGAAATCAGTCAATTGAAATACATTCATTAGGCCCTAATCTATGGATTTCACATGACTGGGAATACAGATACAGTATGCATCTGTTGGTCACAGATACATTCAAAAAAAGGTAGGGGCGTGGATCAGAAAACCAATATCTGATGTGACCATTTGCCTCATGCAGCGCGACACATCTCCTTCGCATAGAGTTGATCAGGCTGTGGATTGTGCCCTGTGGAATGTTGTCCCACTCCTCTTCAATGGCTGTGCGAAGTTGCTGGATGTTGGCAGGAACTAGAACACGCTGTCGTAGACGTCGATCCAGAGCATCCCAAACAGATCAATGGGTGACATGTCTGGTGAGTATGCAGGCCATGGAAGAACTGGGACATTTTCAGCTTCCAGGAATTGTGTACAGATCCTTGTGACATGGGTTCGGTGTCCATAGTTTATACCTGCCCATAACCCCACCGTCCCCATGACTCTGATTCACAACGTTGACATCAGCAAAACGCACAACGCCATACGGATTACGGATTAATCCGTGAAGATCACATACTGTATCTCCAGCCTGCTTGTTGCCATTGAAGGTGAGCATTTGCCCACTGAAGTCGGTTATGACGCCAAACTGCAGTCAGGTCAAGACCCTTGTGAGCATGACAAGCACGCAGGTGAGCTTCCCTGAGATGGTTTCTGACAGTTTGTGCAGAAATTCTTCTGTTGTGCAAACCCACAGTTTCATCAGCTGTCTGGGTGGCTGGTCTCAAATGATCCCGCAAGTGAAGAAGACGGATGTGGAGGTCATGGGCTGGCGTGGTTACACGTGGTCTGCGGTTGTGAGGCCGGTAGGACGTACTTCCAAATTCTCTAAAACGACATTGGAGGTGGCTTATGGTAGAGAAATGAACATCCAATTCTATGGCAACAGATCTGGTGAACATTCCTGCAATCAGCATGCCAATTGCATGGTCCCTCAAAACTTGAGACATCTGTGGCATTGTGTTGTGTGACAAAACTGCACATTTTAGAGTGGCCTTGTATTTTTTTTTTTTTTTTTTTTTTTTTTTTTTTTTTTTAGGGGTGGATCAGCTTAATATTGCGGAAAGAATGTTGCTTCCAATGTAATTGTCTGCATCATTTCCAATCCCCCATATTTTTTTGGGTAAATATATATATCCATACACGCATGCATACATATATACATATATACATACACATACCTATATAGACATACATACTTTTTTAAAGAATATACCTTTATTATTATTCCCCGCAACCCTACCACCGCTCCCCCAATTGGAGTAAACTAATAAACACTTCTGCTTTTACCTTCAATTTATACATCTTATACCTATTTTACAGACACAGACTACTTTATAATAGTTCTCTCTTGTTTGTTCTTAGTCCTTCCTCTATTTCTGTTGTCCATCCAATTTTATTTCCACTTGTAACTGTGCTATTTCACAAAAGCTCCGCACCTATACACATTTCACAGATCCCGTATGCCCTACATTGTTTATCTTGTTATTAGTCCCACCCTTCAGTTCCACTCAACCCTTCCCATCTATCTTCCAACATCATCCATTTCGGATTTTTATTTGCCATATATTTTTCAACTGTGCTGTGATGCTTCACAAAAGATTTGAACCTTCCTATTCTCATAGCTTCTACAGATTGTAAATTAAAAATAAACATTTTTGCTAAAATAATTATTATATTATTGATTGATTGACTATGGCTTTTCAAATCCCCCAGTATTGCTATCTGTAGCGTTAGTTCTAGGCAAATGTTGCAATTCTTCAGCCATTCCTGGACCTGTGACCAAAAACGAGCTACATATGGACAATACCAAAATAAATGATCTAATGACTCTGCCTCCTCACAACAGAATCTGCAGAGCTGGGAAGATTGTATACCCCATATATATAACATTCTATTAGTTGCAAGAATTTTGTACAGTAATTTAAATTGAAAAATTCGAAGTTTTGAATCCGGCGTTGTTTTGCGTATCAATTCATAAACCATGTGCCATGGAATGGGTACATCGAAAATCTCTTCCCAACTATTTTGCAATTTATATGGCACAGCTGTCAGTTTTTTGGTCCTTAAATGAAATTGGTATATGTTTTTATTTATCACACTTTTCTTTAACCATTTATGTTCTTTAATACAGGGCCGACATACAAGTTCCTTACTTTTTTCCCCTTCTACTTGCCTCTTCCATTTTTGTGGTAATGCTGCAATTAATTGATTGTAATTTTGGGTAGAGCAGACATTTCCATATGTCTGTGTTAGCTGCATGTGTGACATAACTCCACCAGTCCTATTTATGATATCATTCACAAAAATTATACCTTTTTTAAACATTTCTTCGATAAATACAGTTTTTTTATCAATTACTATATTTGAATTTAACCACAATATTTGTTGTACTATTTGTTCCGTCCTTTCAGGTGGATTAAACTGAAATTGCAACCAACTTTCTAAGGCTTGTTTAAAAAATAAGGATATTTTGGAGATTATTTCCTTTTCAAACAACCGAAAGTGAGCAGGTGTAATCTGAATAAAGGGAAAAAGGCCCTTCTTGAACATAGGATGAGACATTCGTACCAATTTACTAGAGAACCAGTTTGGATTTAAGTATAACTTTTGTATGACTGATGCCTTTAGTGAGAGGTCTAATGCTTTAATATTTAATAATTTCTGCCCTCCGAATTCATATTCGTTATATAAATAGGCCCTTTTAATTTTATCTGGCTTGCCGTTCCAAATAAAATGGAATATTTTTTGTTCATATAATTTAAAAAGCAGGTCACTAGGTGTAGGCAAAACCATAAGCAAATAGGTAAACTGTGATATGACTAAAGAGTTAATCAGGGTGATTTTTCCACAAATAGACAAGTATTTTCCTTTCCATGGTAGCAAGATCTTATCTATTTTTGCTAACTTTCTATAAAAATTTATTGGAGTGAGATCATTTCTTTCTTTTGGGATTTTTATACCGAGTATGTCCACATCTCCGTCAGACCATTTAATTGGTAAACTACATGGCAGTATAAAATGTGTATTTTTTAGTGATCCAATACGTAATATGGTACATTTATCATAATTTGGTTTTAATCCAGAGAGGATAGCAAAGGTATCTAGATCCTCTATGAGGCCGTGGAGAGACTCTAGTTGTGGTTTTAAAAGAAAACATGAATCATCAGCGTACAATGACACCTTAGTTTTTAAGCCACGGATTTCTAATCCATTAATATTAATGTTTGATCTAATTTTAACAGCTAACATTTCGATGGCAATAATAAATAGATATGCCGATAGTGGACAACCTTGTTTTACTCCTCTAGATAGTTTAAAACTTTCTGAGATGTAGCCATTATTTACTATTTTACACCTAGGGTTACTATACATAATTTTAACCCATTTTATAAGAGATTCCCCAAAATTGAAATATTCTAGGCATTTATATATAAACTCCAGTCGTACTTTATCAAAAGCCTTTTCAAAATCAGCTATGAAAACCAGACCTGGTGTCCCCGATATTTCATAGTGTTCTATTGTTTCCAGTACTTGCCTTATATTATCTCCAATGTATCGTCCATGTAAAAAACCTGTCTGATTAGGATGAATAATATCTGACAAAACTTTTTTTATTCTATGCGCCAAGCATTTTGCTAGGATTTTTGCATCACAACACTGAAGTGTAAGAGGTCTCCAATTTTTTAATTGGACTGGATCTTTATATATACCACTTGGGTCCTGTTTCAGTAATAACGATATCAGACCTTCTTGTTGCGTGTCTGATAATCTACCATTTATATAGGAGTGGTTAAAACAAGCTAATAATGGTCCTTTGAGTATATCAAAAAAAGTTTTGTATACTTCCACTGGTATGCCATCCAGCCCTGGAGTTTTCCCATCCTTAAAGGCCCCAATTGCATCAAGCAGTTCCTCCTCTGTAATTTGGCCTTCACATGAGTCTTTCTGTACAGATGTTAATTTTACATTATTAATAGGAAAAAAATCCATACAATTAGTTTCAGTTAGTGGAGATGGAGGAGCCTGAAACGAAAACATATTCTTAAAGTACTTTACTTCCTCTTTCAAAATATCATTTGGTGAATCATGCGTGACTCCATCATTTGTAACAAGTTTTAATACATTTTTTTTGGTAGCATTTCTATATTGAAGATTGAAAAAGAATTTGGTGCATTTTTCCCCATATTCCATCCAGTTCGCTTTATTTTTATAATATATTACACTGGATCTTTCTTGAATAAGTTCCTCCATTTCTTTTTGTTTTTCCTCTAACTTATTCTGTGCCTCTATGGTACCGTTTTTATTGCTATCTAACTGTACTGTTAGTCCTTCAATTTCCTTTGTTAATATGGACTCTTTTGATCTAAATTCCCTTTGTTTTATAGATGAGTACTGAATTGCATGGCCTCTAAAGGCACACTTAAAAGTGTCCCATACAATAAGGGGATCTGCTGTACCTATGTTATGTCTGAAAAAGTCAGTTATAAAATCTTCTGTCCTAGTTCTAAACAATTTATCATCTAGTAGACTTTGATTAAATTTCCAATATCCTCGCCCACGTGGAAATTCTGTAAGAGAAATATATATGCCAATTATGTGATGATCCGACCGCATTCTGTCCCCTATCAACACTTTTTTAACTTTTGGTGCCAGAGAGAATGGTATAAGAAAGTAGTCAAGACGACTAGCTTGATTCAGCCTCCGCCATGTATATCTCACTAAATCAGGGTATTTAAGTCTCCATATATCCACTAATTCCAATATATCCATGACATTCATGATTTCCTTAAGTGCCTGAGGGTGATAGTTTGTAGTGTGATTTCCTTTCCGGTCTATAGAGGTATTTAAGACCGTATTAAAATCTCCCACTATAATAATAGAGTCTAGTGTTGCTTGTAGAGTTGATAAATTCTTATATATATTTTCAAAGAAGCTTGGATCATCATTATTCGGACCGTATAGGTTAACAAGCCATATTTGTTTATTGTCCAATAACATATTTAAAATAATCCATCTACCTTGAGGATCTGTTTGGACAATTTGCACATTTGGATCAAAATTATTGTTAATTAAAACCATCACCCCTTTTGAATTTCTTTGCCCATGGGAGAAATATATTTTGCCCCCCCAGTTCTTTTTCCACAAAACTTCATCTAAAACTGTTGAATGGGTTTCCTGTAAACAATAGATATTATAATCCTTCTCTTTTAGCCAGGTAAATACTGATCGTCTTTTCTTATTATCTGCTAAGCCATTACAATTGTAACTGGCTATACTTATTTCACCACTTACCATAATGAGACACACCTTTCATTCTTTTAATCAGAATATATTTTTGTAAACGTACTATTAAAAAGTAACATAATGATTGAGTGTCTATATAGTTGTACCATGATATTTGCATTTCTACTAAGTAAACCTCCAATTGGTCCCTACTATTCCACCCGCTAAAAGGCCTCATCTCGAGATGGCTTGTCATCCCAATGCCCGGCAGACCACCCTCGACCCCCTGTATCCCATAGCCCTGAACCGACTGGGATCCATTCTTTGAAAAGAGCATACAGTGCCATTTACCGAATTGAAGAAGATCAATTGCCATATGCATTTCCATTGCCCTCACCTCGATTTGTATTATATATATCTGTGGATCATCCTCTATTGTCCCTAACATCTTTTACTTCTTCCTTCGCAACAGTTGTGGGATACACACATACACCCACACACACTCAGCCCTTACCCCCACACAACCATAAGCTCACTTTCTCAACAATTGCACCATCCCAGAGCCCAACTCAAGATGGGTCATGATTTACAAATGCACTTGCAGTTGCAGCTGCATGAGAAGGCCTGCAAGACCGCACAAAAAATTAGCAAAAATTGAGAGATTTATTTACCATTGTCATATCCTAGATAATGGAGGTCAAATGTACACCTTATTCCTGAAACACCCACAATACGGCCACCCGTCATGACCATGTCCCCACGCATCTCCATGCAGTCCGACTTTGATTTTGTGCCGCCAGGGCCACAATAATATACCCCCTCTCTGAATGTCCGAGTGTGACCCCCTCCCCATGGGTTACTGCAGCTAGTGTTGCCAGCACTGCCACTGCCTGGGTGGGGGCACCCCACCGGAATCCCCACCGGCTAGGTACAAGGTCGTCAAGGTTCTCATTAGCAGCTTTGAGAATTTCCTTGTATATTATGCTCTCCCTTTATGGGGCTTTGGCTTTGCAGGACCAACCCTGCCAAGCAGGCTCAGAATCTTGAGGGGGCAGTGCTGCTCTTGGTCTCTGACCTCATTTTAGCTGCATACAGACCGCTTACAGCGGGCACATAAAACAGTTAGGGACTTCTCCTTAGTATCTGGGTCATTCAGGTGGGTGTCTAGGGTATAGTGCCATGGACCGTACCATTAAAATAGGATAATAAATAATTAGATATCATTTATAAAAAAATAAATAAAAAAATGTAGTTCTCCATGATAGGACAATAAATAAATAAGACGTATAATTCATTATAAAAGTATATCCATCATCTGAACAACATTGAAAGCCCTCTCATACCCGGCTCACAGCAATACATTGGCTCTGGGATATGCAACCATTTCATTACTCACTCACTCAACTTTCCAAACATAACAAATAAAATAAAAAATAAACACAAACCATACCATCCACACATACTGTGCCTTCTGTTTACTTAGTTTTTATCTTCACTATGTTGAATTAGTGCTTGTGTGTTCAATTAGTTATATGTGAAGATTTATAGAAAAGCTATATTTTTTATTGTATTGTTACAATCAGTAACCGGGCTTGAATTGTGTTTATTTCCCTCGTCTATGAGAACTTTGTAATTTTTAAAATAACCATGGAGTAGTCTTTGTGTCTCTGAACAACTGGTTATCAATATATAGTTTATCAACGACGAGAGCTACTCGTTTCGCTTTTAATCTATTTTCTTTGAAAATTGGATACAGAACTTTGCGCCGTTCTGCAATTTCCTTCGGAAACTGATCATTCATGCCAATTTTGGTCCCAGCAAGTCTTTTACCCAGGCTTTTAACCATTATTTTATCTTTAAATGAAGCAAATTTGGCAACGATTGGGCGTTCGTACCTCTGCCCTCTCTGTCCGAAGCGGTGAACGCGTTCAAGTTGGATTTTGTCGATAACTTCGCGTGGAATCTGAAGCGCTGTAAGGAGGAACTCTCTAACTATAGATTCAGGAACTTCTCCTTCTTTTTCTTGGATACCTGTAAGTACCAAATTCTCTCTCATGGATCTAGTTTGTATGTCCAGTAAGGTTTCCTTCAGAACGGTGTTCTCCTTTTTAATTCCATTCATTTCGGTTTCAATCTTATTGACTGTCCCTTTTAGCGCGTGTGTTTGCTTCTCCAATGTCGCAGCTTTTTCATCACTCATCTCTAGGCTTGCCTTCAACTCTTTTATATCCTTACTAACTAATTCAAGTATACCCAGTTTGTCATTTATTGATTTTAACAGATCGGTTTCGACCTTTACCATTCCCGGTGGTGAGAATATTAAATCATCAGTGTCTGTAGAAGAGTCACGTTTTCGTTTTGTAATCGGTTCCCCTGTCTTACTCTCCGTCATGTTTGGTTGTTGCCTGTTTTCGTAATATTTGTCGATAAATGTCTCTAGTTTTAGGATTTGTTTTGTGTTATTGTCCAGATTGAAGGTTATCACTCACCAGATTAAGTAGTGCTAATATTTTAGTCTAATTTAGCAGATATTTCGAATATTATGTTTTATCTTGAGGTGCTCTACATAAATCCCTTCAGTCCGCCATTACCCTTACGTTACCTTTACGTCATCTGTTGTATTGTTCCCAGCACAAGGTGCACCTATGTAATGTTCATGTTGTTTAATCAGCTTCTTGCTATGCCACACCTGTCAGGTGGATGAATTATCTTGACAAAGGAGAAATGCTCACTAACAGGGATGTAAACAAATTTGTGCGAAACATTTTAGAAAAAATGTACTTTTTGTGCATGTAGAACATTTCTGGGATATTTTATTTCATGGACCAACACTTTACGTGTTGTGTTTATATTTTAGTTCAGCGTATATTTTTTACTACTTTTAGTTTTACCTCACTACATTCCTAAAGAAAATAATGTACTTTTTACTTTTTTCTTATTTTCCTGACACCCAAAAGTACTTGTTACATTTTGAATGCTTAGCAGGACAGGAAAATTGTCCAATTCACACATTTATCAAGAGAACATCCCTGGTCCTCCCTACTGCGTCTGATCTGGCAGACTCACTAAACACAAATGCTTCTTTTGTAAATTATGTCTGAGTGTTGGAGTGTGCCCCTGGCTAGCTGTAAATAAATAAAAATGCCACCTTTCAGTAAGTATATTTTAGCAATTACATATACTTTTGATACTTAAGCATATTTAAAACCAAATACTTTAAAGGTTTTTCTCAAGTAGTATTTTACTGGGTGACCTTCTCGTTTACTTGAGTCATTTAAGGTATCTTTACTTTTACTCGTGTATGACAATGGGTACACGCACTCCCACACACAAACACACACACAGACACACACACAGATTCGTCATCATAGCAAAACAGCCATGCAAACTTTCCGCCAGGAACTAAGAGTTCGCTAAGGTCCATTGGAGTCTTTATGGTTCACATTCTGCCTACAGTTAGTCTGTATAATAAAGCAGTTAGGTTGTCTGTAATGCACAAATAACGTTATCATTAGGTTTGCAGCTGTTTTGCAGCAGAGGTCAAGGAGAGATGCCGTCTCCAATCCCGAGGACCAATTTACTTCCTGAATGAGATTACATCTAACCTCCAGATATGTTTCCCTTCATTTTTCACGAAGAATTAAACTAAATAGAATCACAATGACAGTTATAGTTGGTGATATTATCACGTCCATAACTCTATATTTTATTGATCAAATAGAAGGGATAGGTATGAGTGTGAATTTGGCCTTGTGTTTCTGGTAAAGTTTTTGTGCTTATTTGACAGTAGGAACAAGCAGACGAACAAGACAGACAACCCTGTTACACAATATTCATACATATTTGGATAGACAGATTTTGTTCAGGTTATGCATTAGTGTGTGCGTGGGTGTGCCTGCAAGCATTCAGGCATTTGTCACACGTTTATGTGCGTTTGTGTGCGCTAGTGTGTGTGTGTGTGTGTGTGTGCATGAGCGTGCACGCCTGTGTGTGTGTGTGTGTGTCTCCACTAGCATATGTGCCTGTGTGTGTGTTGAGTACAGATGGAGTGATGGCGTGTTTAAAGTTTTCCAGGCTACTGTGTTTCAGGCTGTCAGGTTTGTTTCTCTTTCCTCCAGAACAATGGCTGATTGGCTCTGTCTGTGACACACAGACCACACACTCCTAATAGTGACTGACAGCGCTAAGGGCTGTCTGCCTGCCTGCCTGCCGCTCGCACACTCAGTACCACATGCATGCAAACACACACACACACACACTCGAAATTCTGCTTCTTCACACTTACTTACTCATCAGGTGTGTGTGTGTGTGTGTACGCGTGTGCGTGCATGTGTGTGTGTATTTGAACGGTCAGTGACAATATAGGATATGTAGGACATTATTTTTAATAATCTTGTTTAAGCTTGTTTATGCATATTTGATTAAATTCCTTTATAAACGTTCTGATGTTTCCTTCGTTCTGTATAATATGTTGTTCTCCATTGATAACTAATGCAAAGAGTCCTCTGTACTGAGGAGGGAGTTATACTCAATAAAGGCTATTACAGTGTTATAATCATCCGTATTACTATTACGAATACTCAGAACGGAGGAGCAGGACCTGTGAAAAAGACTGTATCCAGGCAGATTTATTTCACAGTAAGAAGGGAGAGAAGAGACTCTCTAAACTTGTGAAAGAAAATAAAACCCATCCGGTCTCATGTAGACAAGAGTACCGAAGACTGAGGTCCAGAGAGGTGACTGGAGTGGTGTGTTGAGAGGATTCTATACCAGTGGTATGTGTGTGTGTGTGTGTGTGTGTGTGTGTGTGTGTGTGTGTGTGTGTGTGTGTGTGTGTGTGTGTGTGTGTGTGTGTGTGTGTGTGTGTGTGTGTGTGTGTGTGTGTGTGTGTGTGTGTGTGTGTGTGTGTGTGCATGCATGTGTACAGAGCTTAAGGAAGGGGGCAGTGTTTGCTCTATGGAAGCAACCATCCCTACGGCCACACAGCCCCTCCCCTCACACTCACAAACTCTCTCTCTCTCTCTCTCTCTCTCTCTCTCTCTCTCTCTCTCTCTCCCTCTCTCTCTCTCTCTCTCTATCTCAATTCAATTCAAGGGCCTTATTGGCATGGGAAACATATGTTTACATTGCCAACGCAAGTGAAATAGATAATATACAAAAATCAAATCAAATCACATTTTATTTCTCACATGCGCCGAATACAACAGGTGTAGACCTTACTTACAAGCCCTTAACCAACAATGCAGTTTTAAGAAAATACCTGAACAAAAAAAAGTAAGAGATAAGAATAACAAATAATAAAAGAGCAGCAGTAAATAACAATAGCTGGGCTATATACAGGGGGTACCGGTACATAGTCAATGTCAATGTGCGGGGGCACCTGTATTGAGGTAATATGTACATGTAGAGGTATTAAAGTGACTATGCATAGATAATAACAGAGAGTAGCAGCAGCGTTCCAGAGAGGGGGAGGGCAATGCAAATAGTCTAGGTAGCCATTTCATTAGCTGTTCCAGAGTCTTATGGCTTGGGGGTAGAACCTATTTAGGGGCCTCTTGGACCTAGACTTGGCGCTCCTGTACCGCTTGCCGTGCGGTAGCAGAGAAAACAGTCTATGACTAGGGTGGCAGGATGGCAGGAAGCTTGGCCCCAGTGATGTACTGGTCCGTACGCATTACCCTCTGTAGTGCCTTGCTGTCGGGGGCCGAGCTGTTGCCATACCAGGCAGTTTTGCAAAAGGATGCTCTCGATGGTGCAGCTGTAAAACCTTTTGAGGATCTGAGGATCCATGCCAAATCTTTTCAGTCTCCTGAGGGGGAATAGGTTTTGTCGTGCCCTCTTCACGACTGTCTTGGTGTGCTTGGACCATGTTAATTTGTTGGTGATGTGGACGCCAAGGAACTTGAAACTCTCAACCTGCTCCACTACAGCCCCATCAATGAGAATGGGGGCGTGCTCGGTCCTCCTTTTCCTGTAGTCCACATTCATCTCCTTTGTTTTGATCACGTGGAGGGAGAGGTTGTTGTCTTGGCACCACACGGTCAGGTCTCTGACCTCCTCCCTATAGGCTGTCCCATCGTTGTCGGTGATCAGGCCTACCAATGTTTTGTCATCGGCCAACTTAATGATGGTGTTGGAGTTGTGCTTGGCCGTGCAGTCATGAGTGAACAGGGAGTACAGGAGGGGGCTGAGCACGCACCCCTGAGGGGCCCCTGTGTTGAGGATCAGCGTGGCGGATGTGTTGTTACCTACCCTTACCACCTGGGGGCGGCCCGTCAGGAAGTCCAGGATCCAGTTGCAGAGGAAGTGTTTAGTCCCAGGGTCTTTAGCTTAGTGATGAGCTTTGATGGCACTATGGTGTTGAACACTGAGCTGTAGTCAATGAATAGCATTCTCACATAGGTGTTCCTTTTGTCCAGGTGTGAAAGGGCAGTGTGGAGTGCAATAGAGATTGCATCAACTGTGGATCTGTTGGTGTGGTATGCAAATTTGGTGTGTGTCTAGGGTTTCTGGGATAATGGTGTTGATGTGAGCCATGACCAGCCTTTCAAAGCATTTCATGGCTACAGACGTGAGTGCTACGGGTCGGTAGTCATTTAGGCAGGTTACCTTAGTGTTCTTGGGCACAGGGACTATGGTGGTCTGCTTGAAAAATGTTGGTATTACAGACTCAGACAGGGAGAGGTTGAAAATGTCAGTGAAGACACTTGCCAGTTGGTCAGCGCATGCTCAGAGTACACGTCCTGGTAATCTGTCTGGCCCTGCAGCCTTGTGAATGTTGACCTGTTTGAAGGTCTTATGCACATTGGCTGTGGAGAGTGTGATTACATAGTCGTCCGGAACAGCTGATGCTCTCATACATGTTTAAGTGTTACTTGCCTCGAAGCGAGTATAGAAGTTATTTAGCTCGTCTGGCAGGCTCATGTCACAGGGCAGCTCTCGGCTGTGCTTCCCTTGTAGTCTGTAATAGTTTGCAAGCCCTGCCACATCCGACGAGCGTCGAAGCTGGTGAAGTACGATTTGATTTTTGTGTATGGACGCTTTCCCTGTTTGATGGTTCGTCGGAGGGCATAGCGGGATTTCTTATAAGTTTCTGGGTTAGAGTCCCACTCCTTGAAAGTGGCAGCTTTACCCTTTAGCTCAGTGCGATTGTTGCCTGTAATCCATGGCTTCTGGTTGGGGTATGTACGTACAGATAGATAGATAGATAGATAGATAGATAGATAGATAGATAGATAGATAGATAGATAGATAGATAAAAGTGAAATAAACAATAAAAAATGAACAGTAAAAAGGTTCAAAGGAATACAGGCATTTCAAATGTCATTATGACTGTGTACAGTGTTATAACGATGTTCACAATGTTTCTCTCACACACACACACACTGTGCCGTGCCCTGCGCTGGCCCTTTAAGAGCTGAGCCCAGATCTAACAGCTTACAGGGAGGGGAGGGTAGGAGGAGGGACAGAGACAGAGGGAGGGAGGGTGTGAGGCTGAGTGTGTGTGAGCGCTACAGAGAGAGAGAGAGAGAGAGAGAGGGAACAGTCTCCGTTGTCTCAGAGGTTGAAGGATCAATAGAGTTGCAGTTGTGATTCTGTTCCGTCTGTGTGTCGGAGCTGCATGGTGTTAGACGGAGGAATCCTAGTTCCCACAGACCTATTCCAGCATGCTCACAGACCCTGAGCTACCTCAGGAGTTTAACAGGTACGTACGCTCTTACTCCCTCAGTCACACACACACACACTCGTGCTGACACGCACGCTCAGACAGACCGCGGGGAGAGAGGGACGACAGGACTGTGAGGGAAAGGGAAAGAGACAGGGAGGGAGGGAGAAGGAGAGAGCTAGTGTTTTGTTGTTGTTGAAGTGTTTGTGAAGAAAAAAGTGCTGCTTGGTGTTAAACTGTTTTGCTGAAACAAAATAGTGTTTGCTGAATTCCAAGGCTTTAACAGTTTGTTAGATAGATAGATAGATCGATCGATCGAGAGAGAGAGAGAGAGAGAGAGAGAGAGAGAGAGAGAGAGAGAGAGAGAATACTAGAGGAAATGAGATTATGAGAGAAGGAAAGATAAAAAGTTTGTTTGGCTGTCCTGTGCCTTTTAGCAAAACCAAGTGCAAAGCTTGAGCAAACTGGTTGTGTTTGTGTGTATGTGTGTGTGTTGTCCAGCTGTGGTAATCAGAGTGACACTGAGAAGTGATCTGTGACTTTGGCCCTGCTCGCTCTCTCTCTCTCTCTCTCTCTCTCTTGCTCTCTCTCTCTCTCTCTCTCTCGCTCTCTCTCTCTCTCTCTCGCTCTCTCTCTCTCTCTCTCCCTCTTTCCCTCCCTCACTCTCCACTGCACACGTTCCAGTTTAACTAAGTTGTTCATGTCAACATGTTCATTGCCGTGTTCAAGCAGCAGTGTTACTCACTGTCTGTCTACATGTGTGTGTGTGTGTGTGTGTGTGTGTGTGTGTGTGTGTGTGTGTGTGTGTGTGTGTGTGTGTGTGTGTGTGTGTGTGTGTGTGTGTGTGCGCATGTGTGTGTGTGTGTTTGTATGTGTGTCTGTGTCTGTGACAAACGTTATGTCCGTACTCTGTTTCTATGTGCTGAGGTGAGAGTGTGAACAGTGTGATTCAGTTAGACAAGAGTTTCTCAGAAAGTTCCCATTCACCAGCTAACTACCTGCCTGTCAAAGAATCAATCTACAGTTCACTATTCAGAATGCCTGGCAACTAGTTGTACTTCTGCTTTATCTGAGGGGCTATTTTGAGACCCTGAGATAAGAAAGCTCACATTCATGTCGAGATGCTATCGAACATGAGCAAATTGTTCAGGGTGGGAGAATTGTTGGGTTGTTTTTACAGAATCAACTCATGGTATATTCCCGTAGATGAAATAGAACACAGTAAATGTTAAAAGCCTACATTTAAACAAAATGTCCAATCTTTTATTTGTAGATCATAGACTAAAATATTCACACACATTATCTCACAGTGAAGTGGGATTGTCTTTCTGTACAGCCACAGCTGTCTGTTGAGAGGGTTGATGTTTTTGTATTTTATTTTATTCAAACTTTATTTAACCAGGCAAGTCAGTTAGGAACAAATTCTTATTTACAACCACGGCCTATGTTTTCCTCTGTTGTGTGAGAGAGGTGGAAATACTCTCACCGATTTACAGTTCGCGTCAACAACAAAAACGGGCTTTGCTGGGGAATAATGGCTGTTTGATGTTAATGCCCTGAAAGAAAGATTATCCATAATACCCTGTTTTAATGCCAGTATTTTTTTTATACACGCCCCTCTCTCACTTGACTTTTATTGCAATAAAGTACTGCACTCTTTTGCCAGATGAAACTAATCTTTTGTTTGGAGATAAACTCTATGGGTTTTAACCCTGAATTAAGAACACATTTATATGTCGCAGTAATGTGTTTTTAATAAGTCATCTATCCGCAAAGAGGGGAAGAGAGAAAAGATAACAACAGCAGACTCTGTGTTAGTAAAAAATGTAAAGGATTACATGTAAAAGCAGAATGTATGGAGATAAATGCAGGGATTACAATGACTTAGAAAACGTCTGGTTAAAAGTCTGCTTTCCAGTAATGTACTCTATCAGTGGATAAGGAAGGAGGAAAAGGGTGAGCTGTGCCGGCTCGTGTATGTGTAGACGGTGTAGTGTGTACTTGTGAGTGTGAGGCTCTCTACAGTGTGTGTGTCTGTGTGTGTGTGTGTGAGAGAGTTGTGCATTAGTCTCTTCAACGCAGAGGGAGAGAGAGTGTATGAGTGCAGTGTGTGTGTGTGTATGTGCGAGACATATCATCGTCGGTCCTGATGCTTTCTGTTCCTGCGTCTCTGTAAGTGTTCACTTTTCTTTCTTTCTCTCTTATCCCTCTCTCCGTTCTCGTTTACCGTGGCTTTTATCTGTTTTCTGCTTCAGTTATGAGTTATCAGGAGAAGAAAAGTGAGATACAGACAATTGCTGTGTGGGAAAGCACTTTCTGCTCTAATGTTGCTGGGTTTATAGCTGCTTTAAACGTTCTGTCACAATAACACAGGACATGTATGTTTTGTACAGTGTGTAGGGCAATGAGCTGGGCTGGCCATGTGACTTGAAGAAATTCTCCTTCCTTTTTATTGTCTCTTGATTAGTTTGAGGCGCAATTGATGGAAACGAGATGAGAATGGTTTGTTTTTAGGAGCTTTATCATCCAGACGTCATTTATTAACGGCGAATGAACAGATTGAGATATTGAATAGATGCAAGAACGTTCATGTTCATGTTATATTTGGACTGGATTGGATTTAGTACGGAGTAAATCACAACCATTTTCGTACTATTTACAGTAATTTATGCTGAGTAATATTTCAATATACGATGATGATGATGAATATATTATTATTGCCATTGTTATAATTATACACGCGTGTACTAACGTGATTATTACAATGTCATGTTATTATTGTCTTTGTAATATTGTACTTATGTTGTTGTATATTTTGGTATTATTATGAATCATTCTTAAGTTTTCTCACTGAAATGTTGTTCATTTGTGAAAATAATAGTGATTTGACGGCTTCTTCAAATACATTGACAGCTTTACTAAGAATGTCTATGATGCTTGTATGACATACTTAAATAGAGGGATTTCTCTGACATAGCTGTGGTATGAGTGTATGTGTGTGAGTTATCTGACAGATTCTGTGGCCAAACTGACAGATTCCACAGGGATAGAGAGAGAGAGAGAGAGCGAGAGAGAGAGAGAGGATAGAGTGAAGGTATAGAGAAACAGAGAGAGAGAGAGAGCAAACAGAGAGAGGGTAACCGAAAGAGAGACACCGAAAGAGAGGAAGAAAGAGACAGACAGATAGAAAGAGAGAGAGACACACAGAAAGAGAGCAAGAAAGAGACAGATAGATAGAAAGAGAGACACACAGAAAGAGAGCAAGAAAGAGACAGATAGATAGAAAGAGAGAGAGACACACAGAAAGAGAGCAAGAAAGAGACAGATAGATAGAAAGAGAGACACACAGAAAGAGAGGAAGAAAGAGACAGATAGATAGAAAGAGAGAGATGCAGAAGTAAAGGGAAAAGAGCGAGATTGATCGTAAAGAAGGGGCAGAGAAGAGGAAGGGGACTCCTAGGGGTGCTGAGGGGAGCAGTGTGGAACTCTCACTCTCTACCATTTGTCCCTGTGGGTTTACTGGGGGGGGGGGGGGGGGGGGGGGGGGGTCGTGGTGTAATGTTGCATTTTATGAGTGGGTCCACACCGGTTGTCTAAACACCTAAATGTGCCTTATTAGTAAAACTGCAAAAATGGTTATACAAGAAAACTTCAATGGTTTGTGTTGATTTCTGCTGCTAAGAAAATATGTAGAAATGTGGTAGAAATGTGTATTTAAGTGTGTCATCATTGCATTGGTATTGCATTGTAATACATGATGGGATATTATTCTAAAGTATGACAGTGGATTTTAATTGCGGTAATGTAATTTGTTATGTAGCATTAACTAGAAAAGCATTGCGGATTAAAATGGTTAAGTGTTTTAAAGGGATAGGGTGGCGTGTTACGGCCTGTTATGAGAAAGCGGGGTACAGTGTGTGTGGGTGTGTGTGTGTGATTGAGTGGTGTGTCCGTCTGAACACTAATGCAGACCTTGTCCCCTCGCTCTCTTTCTCTCTCTCTCTATCTCTCCCCATGGCCTCTCTGGGCCTCTTTCTCCCTCTCTCTCTCTCTCTCTCTCTCTCTCTCTCTCTCTCTCTCTCTCTCTCTCTCTCTCTCGCTCTCTCTCTCTGTCTGTCTCTGGGTCTTTCTCTCAGACTGGTTCATTGTCTGGCCCATATTGTCAGTCCCCCGAGCGGCTTGATAACCGTGTCTCCATGTTGGAAAAAAGAAAGAAAGACAGAAGAATAGCAGAGCAGAATGCTAAAGGCCCTCCCGCTCTCTCCCTCTCTCTCCCTCTCTCCCCCCTCTCTCCCCCCTCCGCTCTCAACCCACAGACCTCCCCAGTGCTGTCAGCTGACCTCTCTAACAGCCAATCGGTGACTGATAAATTAGTCTCGGTAGATTGGAGGCGAAAGCGCAGAGGACTTAAACTTTTCTCTGGCCGCCCCACTTGTGTCCCTCGTGTGTGTGTGTGTGTGTGTGTGTGTGTGTGTGTGTGTGTGTGTGTGTGTGTGTGTGTGTGTGTGTGTGTGTGTGTGTGTGTGTGTATGTGTGTGTGTGTGTGTGTGTGTGTGTGTTTTGGTGTGGGTCTTCTGGGTTCATTGAGGGGGATAACGAGAGATGGGTCACATGGCTAGGGGTTAGAGGTCAAAGGTTAGGGCAGACTATTGCATCATGGTCGGTCGGAGTAATAAAAGTCGGAGGCTGTTGACTCTGAGAGGGGAAGAAGCCATGCGAAGTCCTGGGATTCTCTCATTCCTGTGTCCTCTGTCCCTCCTTCCCGCCTTCCATCCCCCTCTCTCTCCCTCTTTCCATCCCTGTGCGCCCCACAATGACAGACAGTGTTAGTCTCTTTGGCCTTACCCAGGGTGGTACAATAGCAACTCTGTGTCTGCAGGTAGGGAGGGGGACAGGGGGAAAGGGGGAGGAGGGGAAGTGGGATGGGAGGAGGGGGGTCAAGGGAAGGGAGGAGGCCATTTGGGTGAGGTGGGAGAGTTTCAAAGGACGGGGCAAGAGGGAGAGCCCAGCTGTGAATAAGTGTGTGTGTGTGTGTGTGTGTGTGTGTGTGTGTGTGTGTGTGTGTGTGTGTGTGTGTGTGTGTGTGTGTGTGTGTGTGTGTGTGTGTGTGTGTGTGTGTGTGTGTGTGTGTGTGTGTGTGTGTGTGTGTGTGTGTGTGTGTGTGTGTGTGTGTGTGTGTGTGAGAGAGAGAGAGAGTGACTGTTCAGTCTGACCTGTTGCTGTTTCTCTTCTATCCATGGGCCACTCCAGAGAGCTGAGTGAGACTCTGTCTCGTGTTTTTTACAGGGAGCCGTAGAGAGTGACTGAGACAAATGGACAAGACTTTTTATGGATGAGCTGAACAACTGGAGTCTAAACAGTGAGCGTCACACAATGGAAAATCTGTGTTCATCTGTCAATAAACATTACGGCTCCACTTCTTCCCTCATAAACATCAGGGAATAGGCCTGAAAAGCAATGAGGACGTTGGCGTTTTGGCGTTTTTCTCCCTCCAAAACTTTTCTCACGGCCTAGCCCCGCGACTGTCAGATCAGCCAGCCCAGAAAGAGAGCGAGAAAGACGGAATGACCGAGTGAATGACTGGCGGTCCCATTTCACTTGCTTTATTTTCCCCAGCTAACCCTCATATGGAAGCTCTCCAAGGTAAAATGTCAGTGAAAATCACAGCGTGGTGACTCAGTCTAAAGAAATAAATAAGGATTACAACAACATGACGAAGTATGCAGACTGCTGCAATGAGCAGTGATGACTAACTACAGCCCAGGCAGAACAGAACAGAAGAGTGTGTGTGTGTGTGTGTGTGTGTGTGTGTGTGTGTGTGTGTGTGTGTGTGTGTGTGTGTGTGTGTGTGTGTGCGTGTGCGTGTGCGTGTGTGCGCGTGTGCGTGAAGGAAGCACTGAAGCACTTGAGCACCACAAACTACATGAGCTGGCCCATGCCTTCTGTCCTCCCTGACAGCACACACACACGTACTTGGGACTACAAACATCGGCGGTGTGTGTGTGTGATGACAGTGACATTGGCCACTGTCTTATTGCCATTTGTGGTTCATCTGGACAGGAAACGCGGTCGCTCCCTCAGCCTCCATTTCAGAGAAAATACAGAGAGGATGCTTTGTGTGTGAGAGTGCGTCTCTGTCGGTGCGTCATGTTAGCATACAGTACATCTGCAATAATGCTACAAGGTTTCTCTCATTCCTTTATACGCTCTCCTCTTGTCATCACCCATATGACATTGAGCATGTAATTGGAACTGAGTAGATAGAATGACAACCAAGTCAAGGAGATTGGCTGGTGTATGTTTGTAGCCCTCTAGCTGAAATGGCTGTACTAGCCACCACAATAACCAGGGAATATCATTGACTCCATTGAAGTGTGGAGTCCTTAAGTCCACTAGCTTATGTGTTCCCTTTCTCCTGTTGCAGCCTCACTGTTCCCACTGACAGAAAGGACAGCCTATTAATAGATATTAGGCAATATCCTTAAGAGTCAGACAAGACACAGGGAGGAGGAGGAGGAGGGGAGGAGGAGAAGGAGGAGGGGGGGAGGCGGGGGACAAACAGCTGATTGTGTAAAGAAGGATCACTCAGTAAGACAATACTACAGCTATCTCAGAAAAATAGATGTAGACTTGACAGAGAGGATAAAGAATGGGATGGAGGGAGAGTGTACAGAGTGTAAGACAAGCAGCAAGCGAAAGGAGAGTTAAAGAAAGAGAGGGTTGATACCGTATTTCAATACCTGATGGAACATTTGTTTAAACTCATTCCTCGGGTGTTATACAGTGTACCTATGGAAATGCTGAGGTTTTCTGTACTGCTGTTTGATATGCTGTTCTGTTCCCTTGCCTCAGGCACAGCTGTAAAGTTATCTCTCACACACACACACGCATTCACACGCAGCTAACCTTCACCTGACTGACAGGTAGTAGGGGAAGGATCGCACAGAGATGACATCACTACCTCTTGGGGATGTGGATTTAAAGCCCCATTTTGATGTAATGTTGAAATTATTTGAAGCAGTCTAAATTTGACCAATATGAAATTCTAATATTCATTTATATCTGTTTAATATGCATGTTTATTCAGCAATTGAAATACAGGATCACAGTTCAAATAGAGTATAATGGATGTGTACATAAGACAGTTAATGTGGTATTCTCTAGAGAAACATTCTGCTCTCTGTAGAAGAAGAGTTAGAATTATTACGAAGAGAGGGAAAGATAGATGAACACAGTGATTTAGAGAAAGAAAGTGAGAAAGAGACGGAACGAGAGAGAGAGAGAGAAAGAAAATGAGACAGATAAGGAGAGAGAGAGAGACAGATAGAGAGTGAGGGAGAGAGAGAGAGAGAGAGCGACGGATAGAGAGAGAGACAGAGACAGACAGAGAGACAGAAAGAGAGAGGGGGAGAGAGAGCGATAGAGAGCAGTCTGAAGGTGTGTGTAATATCATCTAGCATATAGGAGATGACTGCTTTGTTTCTCACTCAGTCTTCATGAAACATGAAACAAATCTTTACCCCCGTCGGAGCGCTTTAATATGAATGATTTAACACATCGCTACTGGGATGTGATGAGATACGGGGCCCAGCGTGTGTGTTTGTGTGTGTGTGTGTATATATGTGTGTGTCTAGATTTGTGTGTGTCATCTCGTTCCTCTCTCTTTCTGTGCAGCGTGAGTCGTCGTTGAAGTGGGTCATTTGTGCTGGACTGGCTGGTGTTAAGTGAGTTAACCACCGGTCAGTCAGTCTGTGATGGAGATTAACAGTCAATCAGTCTACTTGGGTAGTTAATGGACAGTGTATTTGGCCGATTAGTGACTTAACAGTACATGTACATGTGTGATATGAGAGGGACTTAACACAGTGGCACTCAGTCATCATCAGAGAGATGAAGTCGTCCAGGGGAAGTGCTTCTTTAATCTAAGCTTAGTAGCTAACACTAACGCTCAGCCAGGGTGTGTGTGTGTGCGTGCGTGTGTGTGTGTGTGCGTGTACGTTTTGAACCCACTAACTCCCACAACCAGCAGTTGAGAGAGGAAGGTAGAGAGCTGGACACCTGAGTCGTGATCTCTGAACACATCAGATGTCCAGGTCTCTTCCCAGTGTTGTCCGTGCTGTTGATTAAAAGGATTGTTTTTACATCATGTATTGGTTGGATGGTTGGCGCGCCGAGCCACACTGCATGTTCAGTTTGCCGTGAGGGCCAGTGGTGTGTGTGCATACAGGAACGCTTACGTGTGTGTGTGTGTGTGTGTGTGTGTGTGTGTGTGTGTGTGTGTGTGTGTGTGTGTGTGTGTGTGTGTGTGTGTGTGTGTGTGTGTGTGTGTGTGTGTGTGCGTGCGTGCGTGCGTGCGTGCGTGCGTGTGTAAAACGGCCCGGTGTGTCTGTATGTGCCTGGTTTTATTTTCCCGGCTGCCGTGGAGAGAGGGGAGGTGTGTTTGGCATGTCTGTCTGTGTTCGCGCCACAGAAGGAAGGAGCGAAATTATGCTAATGGTCGCTAATTATGACCTTGGAGACTGGCTTTGCTGCCAATTTATCTACTTAATAAAGCTCTTCTTTTTAATCTCAACATCACTACTGTACATGCGTTGTGCAGGACAGGTCTGCCAACTTGAAATGAAATAGCTGCTATAACCTGCTCACCCGGTGTGCTGAGTTCTATAGTAATTAGACATCAAAGGCTTGGAGGAAAATAGACATTTTATTGCTCAAGAGGAGAGCTGTGAAAGGAGGAAGGATGGAGGGGTGAGAGGGAGATGGAGGGAAGAGAGGAGGGCACAGCAGAGGGGAGGAAAGAGGGGGGATGCAGGGGTGAGAGGGTGTTGTGTCTAACCTCAGGAATATTCCGGAGTCACAGCATCCAACAGACTGGGTTCTTGTTCTCCTGAGAGGTGTGTGACCTGCCCAAAAGTTGCTCTTGGGTACACAGATCTAGGATCAGCTTACCCTCCCTGCTGCTAACCTTAACTATTAGGCGGTAAAACCACAAACTGACCTTAGATCAGTGTCCAGGGATACTACTCCAGTCCTGTGTGGTGTCTAGAGGACATGGGAGGAGTGCAGCTGGGCAGAGAGGTGTGGACAGGACATGGGTGGAGGGGCGGTGGTCTAGTTGAGGTGCGGTAGACTGGTTGAGGTGGGGTGGACTGAGGGCGGTTGTGTGTGTGTGTGAGGAGGGGCTATGTTTATCGGAGTGGTGTGTGTGTAGGGTCGGTGTGTGTGTAGCAGAAACAAAAGGCTCCAGTGTGTGAGAGTGAAAGGAGGTAAAGTAAACAGCCTGTGATGAGGACAGACCTGCAGTGTGTGTGTGTGTGTGTGTGTGTGTGTGTGTGTGTGTGTGTGTGTGTGTGTGTGTGTGTGTGTGTGTGTGTGTGTGTGTGTGTGTGTGTGTGCGTGCGTGCGTGCGTGCGTGCGTGCGTGCGTGCGTGCGTGCGTGCGTGCGTGCGTGCGTGCGTGCGTGCGTGCGTGCGTGCGTGCGTGCGTGCGTGCGTGCGTGCGTGCGTGCGTGCGTGCGTGCGTGCGTGCGTGCGTGCGTGCGTGCGTGCGTGCGTGCGTGCGTGCGTGCGTGCGTGCGTGCGTGCGTGCGTGCGTGCGTGCGTGCGTGCGTGCGTGCGTGCGTGCGTGCGTGCGTGCGTGCGTGCGTGCGTGCCGCGTGGCCTGTAGTTGATACAGCTGGGCCTTCCTCTCTCTCTGCCCAGAGTGTGAAACACTGGGGGAACTCAACACACACTTTCCAACGTTTCACAGATGATAAAGATATATATTTAGAAATATCACAATTGTTTTCATTTCTACACTTTCTTGTTGTTTTGGAAAAACCAGTCTTAAAATGTCCTTTCATTTAATCATTTAAAATCATGTGTCAACATCACTGATGCTGCTGTGTTTAAAGCATGTGCAGAATTCTGGAATAGGCATGTGCAGATAGTAGAATATACATATTGATATAGATAGACGACTATATATATATATATATATGGGTGTAAGCACGATGTAGCAATTTACGACTATACATGTGTACTATTGACAGAACCATAGATTTAGTGATTTTCTTCCCCTCCATGTCACGTGGTTAAAGTCGCAGTCCCATAACTGCTGTGGGTTTTTCTCCATCCTTCCCTGCAGCGAGAAACACTATGTCTTGTTTGCCTTCGTCTTTGTCATAAAACAAATAAGCAATAAATGATGTCTGAAAGTGGATCTGCGTGGAGGAACAACGCCAGACGTGAAGCCAAAGGAAAGCCAATAAATAGAGGGGATATAATCTGTTTCCAGGTCAGTGTTACGGTACTGGAGTGTTGTAGTTCTGGACCACACTGGTACTGTTGGGGAGGAGTCTGAAACAGACACACAGGTTGTGTCCCAATACCCCATAATTACGTTCTAAATAGTAGGCATTTTGGGTACGCGAAAATAGAAGGTTTTATAGTATGTGACATTTTTTGACATTTTGTATGCTTCAAATGCCAGGATGTCACACTCATTTCGGATTTTCATCTAGTAGAATTCACTGCACACTATTGAGGAACGAGAACAGCTGATAATCAGATAGAGTGACATTCTGTAACAAAATATACAAATGGCGGAAATCAATGCAATTGCTCATTGGATGAAGCATTCTTGGTATAGCTGCTTACCACATTGGATTTTACTAAACAGTACGTTGTAAATAGTATATAGTACGATTAGTACACAGTATGCCGTTTTAGGAAGTAGTAGGGAAGACAGATTTCAGACACAGCCCCAGACTAGACAGAGGTGACTGGATTACTGGACTATTCATCAATACAGTGTAGAATCAAAACAGAGAGCTTACTGGCAGCTGCCACTCACTTCCTTGAAGGAACACTCAATACATTTGGCATCTGTTTGAACCTCTAGGGACAGCAGTCCTGCTCAGCAGGTTTACGTATTCTCATGTTGGTCTCCTCTTTTCTCAAACAGAATGGTTGTTGGTGGCGGTGCAAGAAATACAGTTTCGAATCTTATGCTCCAAGCCTGTTGCTCCTCGGATGTCTGACTTTCTGCCTATACATTAGTGTTTCGTATTCTCCTCCCTCCTTCTCTCTCTCCACCCCCCCCCCTTTCTCTCCCTCCCCCCTCTCACCCTGGGTCATCGTAGCAGTAACTTCAAGGCTGAACGAGAGCCTTTGAAAGCACTTAGGGAGACGCTGCCAGCCGTATTAAACTCTATTATTGGAACATATTCATTTTGTCCCTATTCACCGGGGGCACATTTATGTTGGGGAGAGTTCATCTAATAGATGCCACTGTTCTTCCCCTCCCTCTGCTTTCAATGGGAAACAAAGGCAAAGTAACAAATGCACAGCCTCTATGTTTGTTATATTCACTGGTATTGTCAGGTACGAGGTTTTCATTCACATCACTGTCAGCGTGCTGCTGGAGTGAAAGGGCCTGTGCCAGGCCTCGGCCATTTGTCATAAAATGTCAGCCCAACCTGGCTCCATTTGCAGTAATGGGTTATTGCGTACCGTGTGTGTGTTTGTGTGTGTGTGTGTGTGTGTTGAAAGGACCTGATGGTAAACATGGATGTGATTGTGTTTGAAGGTCTAAAGAGCTTTTCCTCTGACTAGCGGATGTAGATGATTTACTGTATATTATTACAGTGGGTATTATCTGCTGAGAGAGAGAGAGGGGGAGAGGGAGAGAGAGAGAGAGAGATCTTGGGGTTCAGAGACACAGAGAGCGGGCCATTGGGGACCATTGAATAATAGGGAATTAATAATGATGAACTTTTTCTATAAATATAACTATTGAAATGAATCAAAGACTAGTGTTTCTCCCACTGTCACCCACAGCTCATATTACATCCCTGAATGTTTCATACTCACTCTCCCCCTCTCTCTCTCTCTCTCTTCTTCCTCTCTCTCTGTTTTTTCCAGGATGTCTTCCAAGCGACCAATCTCTCCATATGGGGGGACAGATGGAGAGGTAGTCATGGCAACCAGCAGACAGAGACTGGAAGAGGAAGAGAGAGATGATGGACAGGCTGTCATGCACCTCCCCCTGACGCCCTACTGCAGCAAGGTGTCCCCCCGCTCGCCCCGCCCCCTGGACAGCCCCCCCACCCTGCACAGTGCCATGGTAAAACAACCCCTCGTTGTCTTCATATCATATAACTGCTCTTATTGGCTACTTGGCTTTGTTTCGACTCTTCTTATTGGTCGTCTGGAGTTTAAATCCTGCCACGCTGTTGAGGTGGAAGTTGGCACTTAAGGACAGGTCTAGGATCAGTTTATCCTCATTTATCCTTCATTAGACTGTAATTACAGAGAGTTTTATTTATGGCATCCGGTTTTGAAGTAACACATACTTCCAACAGAGGAAATAATATTGGGGGGAAACTGGACACAAAAGATGCTCGAGAGTGCTCTTATGGTGTGAATCGCGTTTCTTTTTTGTTTTAGTGTGAAAGCCCGTGTCTGTGCTGTAGCGAGGCATGGAGACGGCGAGGCATGGAGACGTGGTACATGTGTGACTGTCAGTGTGAGCCATGTCAGTGAGTCATGTTCTGCTGGGAAAAGGGTGACTGTGTGTGGTGACAGTAAATGCATATAATCATTGGGATCTATAGGTGTGTGTGATGTATACTGTATAGGTGTGTGTGTGTGTGTGTGTGTGTGTGTGTGTGTGTGTGTGTGTGTGTGTGTGTGTGTGTGTGTGTGTGTGTGTGTGTGTGTGTGTGTGTGTGTGTGTGTGTGTGTGTGTGTGTGTGTGTGTGTGTGTGCGCGTAGCCTCAGTAACCCTCATAGTTTCCCTCACGTTAGCCTCACGTTGAGCCACACCTGAAGAGCAGCTGGCTAGCAGCAGCACACTGTCTTCAGACCTTCCCCTGTACTGCTGATAAACCACCACACAGTAAATGTTGTGAGACTCTGGCTGTAAAACAATGAAAGGGTGCTTAAGGACCGTAATGGTAAGCTAATTCTGTAATTAACCTGCTGATTGCACATCAGACTGGACTCTGCTGCCTGTCACACAACAGTCACTGACTGTAAACCAAAGTCCTCTTTCTTTCTCTCCCACCAGCAGTGGCGGTTCTAGACCATTTCAACATGGGGGGCCAAGCTGGGGCCAGTTGAACTGTTAGAGGGGCCAGTTACATTAGATGTTATTGTTGTCATCGTTTTCTTCACTGCATTGCAGGCGTTAGCAGGCAAAAGACCATGTTCATAATCATCATCGTTGCCACTGTCTAATAATGGATGTAAAAAAAGAAAGATAGAAGAAATGTGTTATGTAAAAATTATTTCATACTCCACATTTAGAGGGGCCACAAGGGGGTCCAAAATTGTTGTCACAGGGGCACTGCCCCCCCCCCCCCCCCCCCCCCCCCAGAACCGCCACTGCCCACCAGGAAGATAGACGTTGTCATGGCATGCTGTTGACAGTAGGTATTGGACCTGATGTTTGGGAGACTACAGGTCATAACCTTTGTAATGTTAAGATAATAGTGGGAGGTATTTTTAAACTGAGACATTAGATCAGGCATTGGTTTGAAGTGTGAAAACGTTTAGTAATGATTATTGTTTTAAGTGTGATGAATCACGTATTAATGAATAATTAAAGTATAAATATATGTCCTTTTATTATTATTATTATTATTACTTAGGCCTATGCTACAAATATAATCTCCAAATTCCGTACGTTTTTCAACACTATAAATTCCACTATACATGAGATGCGACTTGAGCCAGTTGGTTGACTGACACGAGAAACAGTAAAAAGGAGAAGGAGGGGTGCGCCCGCATAATATTTGATGTGGATTATTAAAGCGCGACCGAGCCGTCTCCTGGACAGGGTGGATTTAGCGCAAACGGCAAGGCTTGGCATTTGTAAGATGTTAAGTTTTGCTACGGCTTTACCCTCTCAATCCGCTCTGCGCTGACTGGCAGAAGAGTTGAGAGAGAGAGCTTTACACCGCGCGACTCGGAGGGGCTTTGTCACGGCAATTGTATAAAGTGATATGGGAGAGGAAATGGACTGCGCTCGTCGCCGGGTAGTGGCGGCTGTAGAGGCAGCATCCGCCAGGAGATTACCGCGCTTTATCTTGTCATGGTAAATTAACACGGCAGCGAGGCGCGCTCCCCAACACACTGACCTCTTCATCTCTCCAAGCTGCCACTCCGAGTTGAGAGGAGAGGAGAGGAGGTGCAGTTAAAAAAACGAAAACTTTTTTTCCCCCTCATGTGTGTTTGTAGAAGTAAATGAAGGTGCGCATTTATCCTTTCTTTCTTTCTCCACTTCTTCCCCTGAGTTGTACGGTTAGTAGCCTAATCAAACAGTTGAATTGTGTTAGCGCGGGAAGGGTTTCACAGACAGGTAGTAATGGATAGGTATTAATTACTGTACCTTTTGTCCGTTTAATAAGGTCCTGCCGCGCGCTCAAGAAACAAAAAAACAGCAACAACAACAATATTAATCTGCTTATTTCAGGTCCAAATTCTCCAGGCGCCGCGTGCCCTCGATTCGATTTTTTTCGTATGAATTTTGACAGATTTGAAGCAGCACACCAAGCACTTAAACCAAACGCAGTGGTCACACTTAGTTTCTCCTGCCAGTGCTGTCATAATGAATAAACACATGCTTGCTTGTAGACAATTAATGGCCTCTTAAAAATATTGGCATGCATTGATTTAATAAACTGTTATTTAAAATATACAAAATAAAGCTGTGCATTTCTGTTTAGGTAAATTTAACTGGAATATCTCGACCATTTTGTGCAATGATTTAAAAACAAAATAGATCATAGGAGTATTATTATTATTATTGCATTTTAATATAATGATTTTTTTTGAAAGTTATGATTATTATTGTGAAATTGTAAAATATACATTATTAGATTAAATATGAACACGTTTTTACTACAGTGTGCGGATGGGATGGTCTTTGTAGGGGTGAGTATTTGTCCTCCAAGCTGAGATAAGATGGGAGGTGGGGTAAGGAGTGCGGGGTAGGGTTAGGCTGTGAGTGGGCCAACCGGTGGGTGTGGATGCCACAGCAGGCTCAGAGTCAGAGAGCAGACGAGGTGTGTGTTTAGCCCCGTGCTAAAGGGATTGGGATTGTTTGAGCAGTGTGTGTGTGTGTGTGTGTGTGTGTGTGTGTGTGTGTGTGTGTGTGTGTGTGTGTGTGTGTGTGTGTGTGTGTGTGTGTGTGTGTGTGTGTGTGTGTGTGTGTGTGTGTGTGTGTGTGTGTGTGTGTGCGCGCGCTTGCGTGCGTGTGTGTGTGGCAGCGCTGGCTTAAGACCAGTGAGTAGGTGTCAGTGTCACCTCCAGGAGCGAGCACTTACATCCCTCTAGCCTGTGTGTGTGTGTGTGTGTGTGTGTGTGTGTGTGTGTGTGTGTGTGTGTGTGTGTGTGTGTGTGTGTGTGTGTGTGTGTGTGTGTGTGTGTGTGTGTGTGTGTGTGTGTGTGTGTGTGTGTGTGAGTGAGTGAGTGAGTGTGTGCTTCAGGTGCCTCCTGTGACTCCCACTGCCAGATTGGCCATGCCTTAATTGTCGACACCACGGCACCACACATTAAACACATACACCTTCCCAACATGGAGACATGGCAGGGAATTGCACCCCCTCAATTGCTACTGTTAGTGTTGCTCTGCTCTGCTTCAAACCCACACAGGGTGGAGGGGTGTGTGTGCTCAGATGTACCCAGAGAGAGGAAGATAGAGGGAAAGGGAAAGACAGAGGGACAGAGAGAGAGAGGGACGGAAACAGAGAGAGAAAAAGAAAGAAACAGAGACCCTCTAAGGTAAATGGGTAGGTTTCTCCTGGAGGGCAACGGAGAGAATGAAGGAGGGAAGAGGAAGACGGAGGAATAAAAAGAGAGAGGGAACATGAGCATCTGTGCTGGCGGATGGAAAAAATTGCATTTTGCATTTTTTTGGCAAGAGTTAAGTGTGTTTAAATCTGCCTCTCCTCACAGATGAGCTTAAGAAGACAAAAGTTGTTTAATTCTGTTCCCATGCAGAGGCACTAAAGGGATAAAGAACGGAGAGAGAGAACGAGAGCAAGACGGAGAGGGAGAGAAGGAGAGAGGCGCAGTTTCACTTTGTTACAGCCGTTCGGAAGAGAATTGACATCTGCAAACTAAAGGCAGCAGAACCACCCACACTGTCAGCCTGCCACATCAAATACATAGACTCACACTCACTGGCGCATGCTACAAACATACTGGCACTCACACAAACATACTTAAACACCACCCAAGCATACACAGACATGCATACACACATAGACACACACGGACACAGACAAATATGCGTTCTCTTCTTTAAAGACAGAGACTAACATTTACAGTATGTATAAATACATTTATATTATTAAAAATATGCTCTCGCTAGCGTGCGCACACACACACACACACACACACACACACACACACACACACACACACACACACACACACACACACACACACACACACACACAAATACAATCAGGTCTCTGTATGACAGGTTGTTAGGCTGATTCCTGAGTTGAACTTGCCGTTTGTTGTAATCTTCTGCAGGCTACTTGAATAGCATGAGTAAATATGCTGGATGGCGTGTGGATTATAATATGGAGGGAGAATATAAGCCATTTAAGTTGCTGCTATGTGGATGACAGTCCAAATGTAGCCGACTTTGAGGAGGAATCATGTTGTATTAATTCTCTTTGATTAAGAAATGACCCTCGTTGTGGCCGTCTCAAGATGACGCGTGCCGATTTGAAGAAGGGAGGAAAAGAGATCCGAGCGTACTCCACCACGCTCTCTTTTCTGTTTTCTTTTTCTTTTCAAGACATCTTTTCTAGAAATAAAGAGTGCTGCTTTGCTAAGTATGCCGTGGATTAAATTAATGGGATGTGACAGGTGTGACTGGGCTGGTGGAGATGCCATGCTTCACTAATGTGGGCAGATCCAGTCACAACCGATGGAAAACCTCTGCCACTCTCCTCTCTCTCTCTTTCTCTCTTTCTTTTTATTTCTTCCTCTCTCTTTCAGCCTCTCTCGCTCTCTCTCTCTTCTCTCCCCCTTTGGCTGTTTCTGGTCTCATCAATAAGGTTCTCATGTGACTTCCCTTATCCTAGGAGGGAAGGATGGAGAGACTGTGTTTTCACACCATTGTAACAGTTCTAAAAAGTTCAACCCAAGCCCCCCCTCGTCCACTGCACACAGAACCCCCCTGACGCCCCACACCTATACCCCCCCCCCCCCCCCCGACGGTTTACCAGCACACAGTAAGCATGCTCCAGTGTCAGCCGAGAGAGAGAGCGAGAGAGAGAGAACAAACACAATTGTAAATACAACCCATATTTATGTTAATTTATTTTCCTTTTTGTACTTTAACTATTTGCCCATCGTTACAACACTGTATATACTGTAGTCATAATATGACATTTGAAATGTCTCTAGTTAATTACTGTTAATTTTTTGATTGCTTATTTCACTTTTGTTTATTATCTATTTCACTTCCTTTGGCAATGTAAACATATGTTTCCTATGCAAATAAAGCCCATTGAATTGAAATTGAGTTGAGAGAGCGAGAGAGAGAGAGAGAGGGCGGTAGGGGGGAAAGAGAGATAGAAGAGAGAGAGAGAGAGAGAGAGGGCGGTAGGGGGAAAAGAGAGATAGAAGAGAGAGAGAGAGAGGGCGGTAGGGGGGAAAGAGAGATAGAAGAGAGAGAGAGAAAGATGAAGGGAAGAGTTAACAGTTCTGTAGCCTTCGGTGATCAGCAGACTAGCTGGCCACCTCATTAGAAACGTGGAGATCATGAGCCAAAAACACAGAACCACCACTATTATACTGTACCGTGACCACAGAACCTGGTGACACATCTCACCTATTGAATCTCACTTATTGCTTTGGCTATCCGCTAGCGTTCATTCACGTCCCTAAAACCCATTTGTGAGTGAATTATTGAATGTGTTGACTTCCTCTCTGGGAGTGGTGTGAGTGAGTGTACATGTACACAGTCTCTAGGAGGAGTCACGGAAAGTGACAGCACTTTCCCAGGTGAGAATCTGTTCCCTTCTGGACTTTGCTCGTCTCTCTGCTATAACGTGCCGGTTCGTTGACAATGAAAGCCGTATTAATATCACAAGGTGAAACCAACTGACTTCAGACTGCTGAATGATCTGTCGAGGATGGTACAGTTCATAGAGACAGTTACGGTATGTGGCAGCGATATTAACGAGGAAACTACTGTACATCAGGAAACCAGTTCAGTATTAGTACCTCATCTGCTCAATAAAAGCTCACAGGCATGTAGAGATATCATTTACAATGTGATACCGATATCAGGGTATGTGTGTGTGCATGCGTGTTTATTTTCTTTAACTAGGCAAGTCAGTTAGGAACAAATTCTTATTTACAATGGCGGCTTACCCCGGTCAAACTCTAACCCGGACGACGCCCTATAGGATCACGGCCGGTTGTGATACAGCCTGGAATCGAACCAGGGTCTGTAGTGACGCCTCTAGCACTGAGATGCAGTGCCTTAGACCGCTGTGCCACTTGGGAGTGTAAAACACTGGCGTACCTCCTAAAGGTGTGAGTTAGGCCAAGCATTCCCAGGCCTCTGTCTTTTCCTTGGGATAAGCTCATTGTCTGCCACACACACACACACACACACACACACACACACACACACACACACACACACACACACACACACACACACACACACACACACACACACACACACACACACACACAGCGGGTGTTGCTGCCCTAAGCATCTAAACTCTTCTCTCTGGAAAAAGCCAGAGCAGGGAGATCTTTTGTAAAGTTTAATTACAAAACAAGTCAGGTATTTGCAGACAAGGTCAATCGTCCACCTGTAAATCAGGGTTCATCTTTGACTAATCTGTTCCTATTATCTCATACCACCTGTTTTAGTGTGTTGTGTTGTGGGTGTGTGTGTCCGTGCGTGCGTGCAGTGTGATGTAGTGTAAGTGTGTGTCTGCTTGTTAATAAAGTTGGCAGCTGAAGTGTGCGTGCAGTCACAAAGCTGATCATGACAAGGTCGTCACCACATTGTCACAGTTCATTTAGTTGAGACCCCGCGAAATCTCTTGACAGGACAGTGGAGTTGGCATATCAAAGGTTATGATTCCAGGATGTTCTTTGATGTAAAACGTACTGTTTCTGGTTGTTGTGTGAACGTTTTCTGTACATTTCTGTGATGGCGATGCAACCTAAGTTTATTGTCACAAATCAGCTCTTTCACGGAGAAAACTTGCAAGTGAGACATTTGGACGAGCAGGAATGCTTGTTGGATCTCTTTCAAAGTGAAACAGTTTAGTCTTTGAAAGACATTACAGTAGCTCTCTCCCAACAGCCTGAGTGAAATAATTTCTGTTTTATGTCTTTCCTCTGTTAACCACCTCCAACTCAGTGGCATGCAGATTCCTTAGGATCCAACAGAGAGTGAGTGCCCTAACTTAAGATGGCTGGCCACCGATGAAAGTGTAGCACAGCCAGCTAAAAGAAGGAGAGAACGAGGGATAATGAGAGGGAGGATGCCAGTTACTGTAGTCTTCCTCTCCTCCGTGCGGATCTCTGAGTTTTACATTTTAATCTTGTCTGGATTTCCTTTCTTCCCACTCTCTTCCCTTTCTCTCTCTTCTCTCTTCTCCTGTCCTCATCCCCCTATACTTCTCTACTTCTCCCCTTTCTCTCAATCTCCTCTCTTCCTCTCTGTGGCTGTTCTGTGAGTGAGTTTGAGATACTGGTTTTGCCACAAACATCAGCAATAAGCTGAATTCAAACTATAATTAATGGAATATTATTAAATGTCCAACTCAGCCATTTTTATCTCAATATCAAATCATTTCTGGGGAGCAATTAACTACCTTAGTGTGAATGATTTCAATTAAAATGGTCAAAAAGAAACAAAAATAGCTTCTAAGCAAAGAACTTCTCAAGCAAGCATTTTGCTAGGCCTGTCTGGGAGTGGCCTGAGTGGGGAGGGGGAAACAGAAAACTAGCTGTTATTGGCAGAGAGGTTTGGAACTATATTTCTTATTGGTCTATTAACTAATTAACCGCCTGGTGATGTCACCAAGCAGGCGAAAACTCCATCCCACCAAAAAAGCTCTTACACTGAAATGGCATATCATAATTTTCACAATTTCACAGTATTATTCCATCCCTCATAGTGTGGAAATATATATAAGAAAATCATGTTTTTGAATGCACTAGGCCTTTAAGACAAGTACTCATACTTCCTCTCCCCTATCTCTCTCTCTCTCTCTCTCTTTCTCTCTGCAGGACCAGGGTTGGTCTCTGAGCCCCTACCCCCAGCACAACTCCTCTACCTCTCCAGGCAGTAAGCAGCAGGTGGAGGAGGGTGGTTCAGGGGCCGTAGCGCTGGGGACCCCAGAGAGACGTAAGGGCAGCCTGGCTGACGTGGTGGACACACTGAAACAGAGGAAAATGGAGGAGCTCATCAAAAACGAACCAGAAGGTCAGTCACCATGTACAAAGATGTACTGCTCTGTATCGCTTTCTCTTTTCTCCCTATCACTCTCTATCGCTCTCTATCACTCTCTCTCTCTCTCTCTCGCTCAATTTCAATTCAAGGGCCTTATTGGCATGGTAAACATATGTTTGCATTGCCAAAGCAAGTGAAATAGATAATAAACACTTAGTGAAATAAACAATATAAATGCACAGTAAACATTACACTTACAAAAGTTCCAAAATACTAAAATAACCTGTACTGTACACACACACACTCACACATGCCCTATCACTTTCTTTCTCTCTCTGTCTCTATCTCTCTCTCACTTTCTATCTTTCTCTCTTTCACTCTCTCTCTATGTTTCTTTCTCTCTTACTCTCTCTTTCGTTTTCTTTCTCACTTTACCCTTTAGTAGCAGGTGATAGTGCCAGGTCTCCCTCCCTCTCTTGCTCCATGCTAACGAACACATTTTGTAACTGCCTGGCGACAGGGTGTGTGTGTCTGTGTTTCTGTAAGTGTATGGGTGTGTGGGTGTATGTGTGTGGGTTGGTGTGTGTGTGTGACAGAGAGAGTCAGCCCTTTGTTTGATGGCAGACAGCATCAGCTGTCCAGAGCCATTGTCTAACAACCACTTTGCATATTTATTACCAGCTGATAGTACAGGGACCATCAGCCTTTTACTTCTCTCTCTCTCTCTCTCTCTCTCTCTCTCTCTTTACTTCTCTCTCTCTCTCTCTCTCTCTCTCTCTCTCTCTCTCTCTCTCTCTCTCTCTCTCTCTCTCTCTCTCTCTCTCTCTCTCTCTCTCTCTCTCACTCGCTTTCTCTCTCACTCTCTCTCACTCGCTTTCTCTCTCTCTCTCTCTCTCTCTCTCTCTCTCTCTCTCTCTCTCTCTCTCTCTCTCTCTCTCTCTCTCTCTCTCTCTCTCTCTCTAGCCTTTAGTAGCAGGTGATCTCTCTGTGTGCTTTCGTGTGTGTTCTTTCTTTCAATTTTCGGCTAAACTGACATATCCAAATCTGACTGCCTGTAGCTCAGGACCTGAAGCAAATATATGCATATTCTTGATACCATTTGAAAGGAAACACTTTGAAGTTTGTGGAAATGTGAAATTAATGTAGGAGAATATAACACATTAGATCTGGTCAAAAATAATACAAAGAAAAAAACAATTGTTTTTTAAAATTTATTTTGTACCATCATATTTGAAATGCAAGACAAAGGCCATGATGTATTATTCCAGCCCAGGCGCAATTTAGATTTTGGCCATTAGATGGCAGCAGTGTATGTGCAAAGTTTTAGACTCATCCAATGAACCATTGCATTTCTGTTCAAAATGTTGTATCAAGACTACCCAAATGTGCCTAATTGGTTTATTAATAACTTTTCAAGTTCCTAACTGTGCACTCTCCTCAAACAATAGCAATGGTATTCTTTCACTGTAATAGCTACTATAAATTGGACAGTGCAGTTAGATTAACAAGAATTTAAGCTTTCTGACAATATCAGATATATCTATGTCCTGGGAAATATTCTTGTTACTTGCAACCTCATGCTAATCGCATAAGTGCACATTAGCTCAACCGTCCCCAGGATGGGACACCGATCTGTAGAGATCCTTAAGAGGCTTTTTAGTGGAAATGTGTCTATGTGTGTGTGTGTGTGTGTGTGTGGGTGTGTGGGTGTATCCAGCTGCTGCTGCGTGTGTGTGGACACCTTGACTTTGCTCAGACTCTTGAGTATGCCACACAACAATTTTACAGTTGATCCCTAAGTCAAACAGGCCGAGGCCAGGACAAGAAAGCCAGCAGTGTGTGCATGCGGGTGTGTGTGTAGGTGTGTGTGTACAGTACAGGTTATTTATAGTACATATAACAGACCGCCACACTGCATGGAGGTGTGTGTAGGCCAGTCAGTGTAACAGGCCCTGTACAAAATCATTTGCTCCAAGCATTTCTTCATATGTGGCTGTGGGCCATTATTAGGACAAATGTTTGTTTTCCAATTTCTGCTTCAAAGTCCCATAATATACTGGAGTTATTTTCTTCTGCCCTTGAAATAATACACTATTCTACCTGTGGCCGTTTTGGCTCTGCATTGAGCCCCACAGTCCAGTTCCACTTCACAGAGGGCCCAACAAGTGAGAAAACAGTGCTGTGTTTTCGCGCTTGTGTGAGTCCCAGAGACGTATGGTTTTGCCAGTTATAGTTGGCCTACATTCAGCTCTACGGTTGTTCCAGTTGATATGTGGAGTTTTTTTCAAATGGTTCTTTTGAGTTTGGTGGAAAAGACCCGCAATAAACCGGGTTGTTTGGCGAGATTCTGAGAAGTGTGCTGTTGGCTAGACGGTGCGGGAGCTGCGAACCTTTTTGAGTTCTGTTGTTGGATTGGGTTTATTGTACAAGAGGACTCCGTGATCTGGCCATAGTATAACCACAATAATATCTGTGAGTCAGGCAGTACAGATACAGACCGAGACATACACACACACACACACACACAGTTCGAGAGCAGTAGCGGTAGCTTCACACTCTCCATTAGCAGGGCCACAGTACCACATCAGAATGGGTAGTGCCATTATCTCTCCGACCGTTGCCGTTAAAATGAAACACCCTAACAAAAGGCCTCAGCGCCTTGAGAGCAGACACACACACACACACACACACACACACACACACACACACACACACACACACACACACACACACACACACACACACAACAGACAGAACAGAAAGGCATAAAGAGGGGAGGAAAGAAAAGGGAGGAGATGAAGAGTGAGGGTGGAGACAGAGAGAGAGAGAGAGCGAGAGAGAGAGAGAAAGAGAGACCCTACTATATAAAAATCCATTCCATCCTTCTCAGCCCTCTCTCTCTCTCTCTCTTTCTTTCTTTCTCCCTCTCTCCCGGCTGCCCATTGTTTTGTTGTGTTCTCCACAAAGCCCATTAGCAGCAAACGGCAGGTTGGGATGAAACATTAATGAAGGCTTTAATCATTATGAAAGGCCTGTATTAATACTGCTGCAGTCCCCCTTTCACACACTGCCTGCCTCCAGCTGGATCAATGGCACACACACACAGGGACGCGGGCGTGCACACACACACACACACTCACCCCGGTATAGGCACATGTGCTGTGAAGAAAGGGATGTGAGAGAAGGACTAAAGAGATGAAATTGGTCAGAAAACAACAAACACCCTAAAAACAGGACTAGAAAGGGGAAAAGAGAAGAGGAGAGAGAGAGAGGCTGGCTTTATATAACCAGGCCTTGAGCTAGACACTAGCCATGTTCTCTTAGACTCTCGCCTTGTGTAGAACCAGTGTCTCGACACACACACACACACACACACACACACACACACACACACACACACATACACACACACACACACACACACACACACACATACACACACACACACACACACACACACACACACACACACACACACACACACACACACACACACACACACACACACACACACACACACACACACACACACACACACACACTGGTCCAGGGTTGAGGCAGAAGTTACAAAGACATAGTTTTTATCAGTGTGACCAGTGCTGCTCTACTTAGTGGCTAGATAAATGTGTGGCGTGGTACAAAGACACGCTGGTGTGTGTGTAAGATACTGGGTCAGTACAGACTGCCTCATCTCCCCTGTGTCTCTGTGTGTGTGTGTGTGTGTGTGTGTGTGTGTGTGTGTGTGTGTGTGTGTGTGTGTGTGTGTGTGTGTGTGTGTGTGTGTGTGTGTGTGTGTGTGTGTGTGTGTGTGTGTGTGTGTGTGTGTGTGTGTGTGTGTGTGTGTGTGTGAGAGAGAGAGAGCACTGAGCAGCTGGCTGAGCCACTACCAGAGAGCGCCCAAGCAGGAGTAGCGCTGTTGGCCTTTAATAAATGACTAGCCATAGAGCTCCCTTATCGACTTTGTGATGTTACACCGCGCTCACACACAACACATTCCTCTTCTGTCTACCTATACTGCCTACCTGTTACCCCCGAGACACACACACACACCGCTGCGTGATAATGCTGGTTTTAAATTGTGTCAGATGTTGAGTAGAGAGTTGGAAGTGTGTGAAGAGGAGTTGATGGGGGATCATGCTGGCGTGTGCTTGTGCGTGTGCGTGTGTGTGTATGATTCCGTGCTGGAGTGAATGTGTGTGTGATTAGGACTAATAATGAGAGCAGATCAGAGAGCAGCACGGGGGGGGGTGCAGGGGTGAGAGGAGGGCCAGGTCTGGGCTTAGGAGGGACAGCACTGGGGCTGGATAGACACACACACAGGGAGCCAGGGACAGGCACTTCACTGTTGGCTGAAGTTAACCCTCCCCTCCCTCTACTGGGCTGTACGTTTAACCTATAGTAACACACACCTCGCTTCGGTAGCACACTGTTGTATAGCGAGTGAGAATACAAGCGAGATAGAACCAGATCATAGAGGAAACTAGCTGCAGTATTTGGGGCACAGATGTTCATCTCAGCCCCTAGAGTGATACTGCCTCCGCCCTGGCAACTCACCAGTCCTCCTCGGTCCACGCAGTCCCCCTCTCCCTTCCTCTCTGTCTCCCTCTCTCTCACCTGTCCCCCTTCCTCTCAGTCCCCCTCTCTCTCCCTTCCTCTCTGTCTCTCCTCTCTCCCCCCCCCTTTCTCACTCTGATTCTTTCTCCCCCCCCCCCCCCCCTCTCTCTCTCTCTCTCTCTCTCTCTCTCTCTCTCTCTCTCTCTCTCTCTCTCTCTCTCTCTCTCTCTCTCTGCCCTGGCAACTCACTCTGCTTCTCTCATTCCCTCTCTGTCTTTCTGCCTTTCCTGTCCCTCTCTGAGTCATGCTCAGGGTGAATTCATGGTCAGGGCCACTCTGGTCCCCCTTTGCCTCTCTCTGAATGCTTGATATTGACTAATATAATATTTGACTGGTAGTTTGAATAGGCTGGTAGACTATACATCTCTACTGTTGTCTATGTAAGCTGTATTATACATGTTGACTGTAAAGCTGTAGTCAGATGGTGAAACCATACTTTTCAGAGAGGAAGTAAGGAGCCTCTCTCATGGTGCTGCTCTGGGTTCAGGCCATCCAGGATGTCTTAAGGGCAGGTCCCAGGTCAGGTGTAACGGCAGCTTTATGATCTGTGGGGTTGTAGACAGAGCTAGGGGTCAGGGGGAATGGGCTGTTTTTACTGCCGAGGGGGCTGTGACTTATGTGCGCACAAACACACGTACGTACGTACGCAGACGCCCGAAACACACAGACACACACACACGTAGAACGCTCTCCGGTGGCAGCATGTGTCTCCCTACCTAAAATGTCAATCACTAACGTATGTCACAGAGCACATTTATTTTCATGGTGACGGACAAAAAAACTCCAGCTCGCTTTTAGAGCCAGTGGGGCATTTTATAACACAGCACTTAGCCAGGGCCATTGTGCCACACTAGCACACACTGGTAGGAGCTCACTCACGCATCCATACACTTGAATGGCTGACAATAGGAAGGGCGGATACATTCCCCGATGAAGAAGAAGAGAACAAGAAAGGAGGAGATAGAAAAGAAAATGAAAGAAAGGGGCCTTGAGAACTTGAGGGAACCCAGCAGACTCTCTCTCTCGCTCTCTCGCTCTCTCTCTTTATCTGTCTGTCAATCCCCTGGGCTAGCTAATCCTCCACAGGCCCCTATGCTGTCTCAAAGTGTCCAACACACACACACACACACACACACACACATACGCACGCATGCACGCTTGCACACACACACTCATGCATGTACACACGCACACACACCGTTGAGTTCACAGCCCTAGCGTGGGAGAGAGGGAACCTCCATATGTGATTTCCACCAGTTGGTAGTAATTAGTTAGTTGTATAAATTAGCATTAAGTGCAGATTGTTGCATTGTTCATGATGATCCCCCTTTTGCTGTGGGAAAAAACGAAGGAGTGAAACAGTGAAGGAGGAGAGGTTGAATAATACTGTTTTACGACCCTGTAAAGAGAGAGAAATGTCTCTACATCTCCAATTAGAGAAGGACGGGAGGAGAGGAGGAGGAAGGAGAGGGAGGAGAGAACAGAAGGAAGGGAGGAGAGGAGGAGAGAGGAGAGGGAGGAGAGAACAGAAGGAAGGGAGGAGAGGAGGAGAGAGGAGAGGGAGGAGAGAACAGAAGGAAGGGAGGAGAGGAGGAGAGAGGAGAGGGAGGAGAGAACAGAAGGAAGGGAGGAGAGGGAGAGGGAGGAGAGGGAGGAGAGAACAGAAGGAAGGGAGGAGAGGAGAGGGAGGAGAGAACAGAAGGAAGGGAGGAGAGGAGGAGAGAGGAGAGGGAGGAGAGAACAGAAGGAAGGGAGGAGAGGGAGAGGGAGGAGAGGGAGGAGAGAACAGAAGGAAGGGAGGAGAGGAGGCGAGAGGAGAGGGAGGAGAGAACAGAAGGAAGGGAGGAGAGGAGGAGAGAGGAGAGGGAGGAGAGAACAGAAGGAAGGGAGGAGAGGAGGAGAGAGGAGAGGGAGGAGAGAACAGAAACAGGGTTAATGTTGTGTTTTGTTAAACTCTTCTAAGTATTCACACCACCATAGCAGTTTATTAACAGTATCACGTTGTTCAGACAGCCCAACCCGTTCCTTGTTGCTTCATCTTATCCTGACACTCGTGTTAAGAATTTTTCCTGGAACTGGAGGAAAGCACAAGTCTCTCTCTCTTTTACCAAGGCGAACATGGTCGGATATTTATTGTATTCCAGCTACCGAACTCAAGTCAATCTATTTTCTTTGTGGCATGAGAACCAGGCTGGAAGACTCGAGAAGAACCTGAGGCCTATTGTGAGGCGGCCATTGTTCCTTCCTATGAAAGGCACATTCAAGTCACTTTTTATCGAATTGTTTTCGTCTGCTTTTCACTTTGTATTCTCTACCCCAGGCTTGCACAAGACAATCAATGGAGATGAAACCCTCCCCTTTAAATGTTTTCTCTCAGCCCAGATGAGCGATATTAAGAAGTGAATAGTATGTGTGTGGATGGGAAAAGCGGTGCCCTAGCTATTGTGCTCTACATGGCTTATAAAAGGGGCTTATAGAGCGGTCCCGTGGTCTTTCTGTTCCTAGTGAACAGCCCTGGATGGGAAAAGCTGGGCCGGCTGTCTTTGTGTTACTGCGTGTGCGTAGCGTTGTGTTGTTGCCCTCCCGGCGTGCCATTAGGAAGGCCACAAAAGCCCGGAGTTCATGAATCAGACAGGGTTTCCATAGCCGGAGCATTGTGAGCGCGTTGTGCCGACCCGGGAGTGACTGTTCTGTTCTGTTCCATAGCCCTGTCATCTAGTCAGAGCCCAGACCTCTCAGAGTCTCTGTGAGACAGCTCCAAAGGTCCAGTGTAGAGCCAATGTCATTGAGATTCATGAAATGGAATCTTGGAATGTTCCCGTGAAGTGGCAGACAGGCAGTGTGTTCTGTGTTCTAGAGCGGAGCTATAGCTCAACAATCCATACATTATTATCTTTTTACAGAGTCAATCTGCACGGACGTGTTCTTTACGGATGGCAGAGGAATGTGTGTATAATATAGAAGCCTTTGTCAATGGATGTGACATTAGGTTAAGTTAACTATATGGATGAAAACGGGAGCTATTCCCTCAATGTTGGAGCTTTTATAACTTTGTATTGAAAGTTAGTAAATGTAATGAACTTGCGCACGCACACACACATTACACACACATTACATACACATTACATACACATTACACACACATTACACACACACATTACATACACATTACACACACATTACATACACATTACATACACATTACACACACATTACACACACA
>NC_052312.1:40951730-40964230 GCF_016432855.1 Salvelinus namaycush
ATCACAAATAGGACAGCAGGTTTTCCCTTTTTGTTGTTTTGCCGACTTTTACAAATGTCATTACAATTTAGTCCTCCGTCTTTCTTCCCCAATGTCATGCCCTCTACGCAGTTATTTCAATCTGCCAGTATGAATTTGGCGCTGTGAGATTTGTGCCAGTGTAAATTTGGCTGAGATTTTGGTTCAAATCAAATTGGACGTAAGCACCGACAACACCATCTGTTACCAAAGCATGCAGAGAGGAAATCAAGGACAAAATACTATTTTAGATAAATGGATTTTCAATTTAATAAAATTGTTGACTGTAGATATATCTCAATAATGTCTATCCAATTAAATGTTACATTCATTCAGTTTTTGCACACACCATAATTATTCAGTCCAGGAGGATTTTGTTATTATAGTTGCTATAATCTCTGACTATAAAATACATTTTTCTGAATATAAATCTACTATTTTGAAAAAAAATCGAATAGTAATGTCTTAGTAAGAAATAAAATAAAATACAAGGTGTTTTGACAGGTAATTATATCTGTAGATCTCTTGGTTCCGAGCCCAACACGTGTTTAGTGTGCTATTCGTCAAAGCCTCCGTGATCATTGGGCCATATGTCCCTGTGGGTGTGTAGTGATTGGTCCTCCTGTAAGACACACTGTATCATACACCACATTGACAGAACACACTGTGCCCTAAGGATGGAATACATTCGCTAGTCAAAGAAACTATCTCGAGAGAGAGAGAGAGAGAGAGAGAGAGAGAGAGAGAGAGAGAGAGAGAGAGAGAGAGAGAGAGAGAGAGAGAGAGAGAGAGAGAGAGAGAGAGAGAGAGACACAGAGAGACACAGAGAGACACAGAGAGACACAGAGAGTGAATTAAACCATTTGGACATGTATTGGTCTGATTCCTGAAGTCCTGTCTGCTTCCTCTCTCCGTTGATGTTGAGCTGGAAGGCAGTTGCTACAGTACTGTGTGTTTTCCTGTCGTAAAGTGCGAGTTCCCCTGCCGACTGTCTTGGTGTCTAGGGGTTATTAATAAATACAGTTGGACCGTCATCTGAACCCAACTCACTGTAGCCTCACTGACTGAGGTACTGGGGACTCTCTTTTACCGTCTTTCTCTCTCTCTTTCTCTCTCTCTCTCTTTCGTCTGGTTCGGTGGGAGAAAGGGAGCGCGCGGGGAGAGAGGGAGAGGGAATTTTTTGTTGACACAGTACCCACTGCAACTGTTGCCAAGCGCAGGCAGCTTTTCCTAACAACACACATAATTGGTACTTTTAGTGCCTAACCTTGCGTAGGTGGAAGAGACGCTGTTTTGACAAAAGCTTTTTGATACAAACCTCTCTCTCTCTCTCTCTCTCGCCATCACTCTCTCCATCTTCTCTCTCTCCTCACTGATCCTACTCAACCTAATGGCGTGTTGTTTGTCAATGTGCGTCTTTCTCCATACATTTGGCAGCAGCACTGAGCACTGTGGCACTGGAACGATTGAACTGAACTTTAGAAAGAATATCAGAATGCCTTGAACCTCAGGACACACCACAACCACGACATGAATTGATCATCAAACATATCATAATAATTGAATGTGTGTTGTGGCTTCGTCCACCGAGAGGGAAGAGTCTGAACTGTTTTACATCAAATCACATTTTGGTTGGAAGTATGGGCCTTGGGACGCTTTTTATGATTTGAGACCTGATCTTTATTCAATATTCAGTTTGTTATAGTAATTCATCACATTAATGAATTGTGTTATTTTTCTCAATTGCGCAGAAAGAGAAGCATGAAGTCATTTATTTAATACATAAGAATCAGAACAGAACGGTTACTTCATTACACTGAGGTGTGTGTGTCCTGTCTCCATTACACTGAGGTGTGTGTGTGTGTGTCCTGTCTCCATTACACTGAGGTGTGTGTGTGTGTGTCCTGTCTCCATAACTAGGTGTGTGTGTGTGGTCCTGTTCTCCATTACAACTGAGGTGTGGTGTGTGTTCTGTCTCCATTACACGATGTTGTTTGTGTGTAGCTGTCTCCTTACACTGAGGTGTGTCTGTGTCCTTGTCTCCTTACACTGAGGTGTTGGTGTGTGCCTGTCCTTCCCATTACACTGAGGTGTTGTGTGTGTGTCCCTGTCTCCATTACACTGAGGTGTGTGTGTGTGTGTCCCCCTGGCTCCATTTACAACTGAGGTGGGTGTGTGTGTGTCCTGTCTCCATTACACTGAGGTGTGTGTGTGTTCTGTCTCCATTACACTGAGGTGTGTGTGTGTGCTGTCTCCATTACACTGAGGGGTGTGTGTGTCCGTCTCCCCTTACACAAATGAGGTTGTGTGTGTGTGCTGTCTCCATTAACCTGAGGTGTGTGGTGTGTACCTGTCTCGATTACACTGAGCGGTGTGTGGGGTCTGTCTCCCCCAGTATATAACACTGAGCTGTTTGTGTGTCTGTCTCCATTAACGTCTGAGGTGTGTGTGTCCTGTCTCCCATTACACTGAGGTGTGTTGTGGTGTGTCCTGTCTATATACACTGAGTGTTGTGTGTGTCCTGTCTCCATTACTCTGAGGTGTGTGTGTGTGTGGTCCTGTCCCTCATTACCACTGAGGGTGTGGTGTGGTGTCCCTTGTACTCCATACACTGAGGTGTGGGTTCCTGTCTCCATTACACTGAGGTGTGTGTGTTCCTGTCTTCCATTACACTGAGGGTGTCGTGTAGTCTGTCTCCATTACATGAGTGTGTGTGTTGTTCCTGTCTCATTACATCTGAGGTGTGTGTGTGTGTGTGTCCGTCTAACATTAACACTGAGAGTATGTGTGTGTCCTGTCTCCATTACACTGAGGTGTGTGTGTGTGCCTGTCTACCATTACTCTGAGGGGTGTGTGTGTGTCTGTACTCCATACTCTGAGGTGTGTGTGTGTGTGTCCTGTCTCATACATGAGGTGTGTGTGTGTCCCTGTCTCACTTACATGAGGTGTGTGTGTGTGTGTCCTGTCGTCCATTACACTGAGGTGGTGTGTGTGTTCCTGTCTCATATACCACTGGAGGTGTGTGTGTGTGTGGTGTCCCTGTCTAATTTAACATGAGGTGTTTGTGTGTGTGTGTGTCATGTCTCCATTTACACCTGATGGTATGTGGGTGTCCTGTCTCCTTACATGAGGTGTGTGTGTGTGTCTTCTCCATTAACTGAGGTTGTGTGTTGGGTGGAGTCCTGTCTACATTAGCACTGAGGTGTGTGGTGTGTGTCCTGTCTCCATTACAAGTGAGGTGGTGTGTGGTCCTGTCTCATTACTCCTGAGGTGTGTGTGTGTCCTGTCTCCATTACACTGAGTGTTGTTGTGTCCTGTCACCATTACAGCTGAGGTGTGTGTGTCCTGTCTCCATTACTCCGAGGTGTTGTGTGTGTCCTGTCTCCATTACACTGAGGTGTGTGTGTTTCCTGTCTCCATTACACTGAGGTGTGTGTGTGTGTGTGTCCTGTCTCCATTACTCTGAGGTGTGTGTGTGTCCTGTCTCCATTACACTGAGGTGTGTGTGTGTGTGTGTGTGTGTGTCCTGTCTCCATTACACTGAGGTGTGTGTGTGTCCTGTCTCCATTACACTGAGGTGTGTGTGTGTGTGTCCTGTCTCCATTACACGAGGTGTGTGTGTGTGTGTGTCCTGTCTCCATTACACTGAGGTGTGTGTGTCCTGTCTCCATTACACTGAGGTGTGTGTGTGTGTGTGTCCTGTCTCCATTACACTGAGGTGTGTGTGTGTCTGTCCTCCATTACCTGAGGTGTGGTGTGTCCTGGTCCTCCTTACACTGAGTGTGTGTGTGTCCTGTCTCCATTACACTGAGGTGTGTGTGTGTGTCCTGTCTCCTATTACAACTGGGTGTGTGTGTGTGTGTGTCCTGTCTCCATTACACTGAGCTGTGTGTGTGTCCTGTCTCCATTACTCTGAGGTGTGTGTGTCCTGTCTCCATTACACTGAGGTGTGTGTGTGTGTCCTGTCTCTATTACACTGAGGTGTGTGTGTGTGTCCTGTCTCCATTACTCTGAGGTGTGTGTGTGTGTGTCCTGTCTCCATTACACTGAGGTGTGTGTGTGTGTGTCCTGTCTCCATTACACTGAGGTGTGTGTGTCCTGTCTCCATTACACTGAGGTGTGTGTGTGTCCTGTCTCCATTACACTGAGGTGTGTGTGTGTGTCCTGTCTCCATTACACTGAGGTGTGTGTGTGTGTGTGTCCTGTCTCCATTACACTGATAGGTGGGTGTGTCCTGTCTCCAGTACACTGAGGTGTGTGTGTGTCCTGTCTCCATTACACTGAGGTGTGTGTGTGTCCTGTCTCCATTACACTGAGGTGTGTGTGTCCTGTCTCCATTACACTGAGGTGTGTGTGTGTCCTGTCTCCATTACACTGAGGTGTGTGTGTGTGTGTGTCCTGTCTACATTACACTGAGGTGTGTGTGTCCTGTCTCCATTACACTGAGGTGTGTGTGTGTGTCCTGTCTCCATTACTCTGAGGTGTGTGTGTGTGTGTCCTGTCTCCATTACACTGAGGTGTGTGTGTGTGTCCTGTCTCCATTACACTGAGGTGTGTGTGTGTGTGTGTCCTGTCTCCATTACACTGAGGTGTGTGTGTCCTGTCTCCATTACACTGAGGTGTGTGTGTGTGTGTCCTGTCTACATTACACTGAGGTGTGTGTGTGTGTGTGTGTGTCCTGTCTCCATTACACTGAGGTATGTGGGTGTCCTGTCTCCATTACACTGAGGTGTGTGTGTGTGTCCTGTCTCCATTACACTGAGGTGTGTGTGTGTGTGTGTGTGTCCTGTCTACATTACACTGAGGTGTGTGTGTGTGTGTGTCCTGTCTCCATTACACTGAGGTATGTGTGTGTCCTGTCTCCATTACACTGAGGTGGTGTGTGTGTCCTGTCTCCTTCCTCTGAGGTGTGTGTGTGTGTGTCCTGTCCCCATTCTCTGAGGTGTGGTGTGTGTGTGTGTCCTGTCTCCTTACACTGAGGTGTGTGTGTGTCCTTCTACATTACACTGTAGGTGTGTGTGTGTTCCTGTCTCCATTACACTGAGGTGTGTGTGTGTCCCTGTCTCCATTACACTGAGGTGTGGTGTGTGTGTCCGTCTACATTACCTGAGGTGTGGGTTTGGTGTGTGTCTGTCTCCATTACACTGAAGTATGTGTGTGTCCTGTCTCCATTACACTGAGGTGTGTGTGTGTGTGTCCTGTCTCCATTACACTGAGGTGTGTGTGTTCCTGTCTCCATTACCTGAGGTGTGTGTGTGTCCTGTCTCCCATTACACTGAGGTGGTGTGTGTCCTGTCTCCATTACACTGAAGTATGTGTGTGTCCTGTCTCCATTACACTGAGGTGTGTGTGTGTGTGTCCTGTCTCCATTACACTGAGGTGTGTGTGTGTCCTGTCTCCATTACACTGAGGTGTGTGTGTGTCCTGTCTCCATTACACTGAGGTGTGTGTGTGTCCTGTCTCCATTACACTGAAGTATGTGTGTGTCCTGTCTCCATTACACTGAGGTGTGTGTGTGTGTGTGTGTCCTGTCTCCATTACACTGAGGTGTGTGTGTCCTGTCTCCATTACACTGAGGTGTGTGTGTGTGTCCTGTCTACATTACACTGAGGTGTGTGTGTGTGTGTGTGTCCTGTCTCCATTACACTGAGGTGTGTGTGTGTGTGTCCTGTCTCCATTACACTGAGGTGTGTGTGTCCTGTCTCCATTCCACTGAGGTGTGTGTGTCCGTCTCCATTACACTGAGGTGTGTGTGTGTCCTGTCTCCATTACACTGAGTGGTGTGTGTGTGTCTGTCCATTACTCTGAGGTGTTGTGGTGTGGTCCTGCTCCATTACCACTGGTGTGTGTGTGTGTCCTGTCTCCATTACACTGAGGTGTGTGTGTGTCCTGTCTCCATTACACTGAGGTGTGTGTGTGTCCTGTCTCCATTACACGAGGTGTGTGGGGTGTGTGTGTGTCCTGTCTCCATTACACTGAGGTGTGTGTGTGTGTCCTGTCTCCATTACACTGAGGTGTGTGTGTGTGTGTGTGTGTCCTGTCTCCATTACACTGAGGTGTGTGTGTGTGTCCTGTCTCCATTACACTGAGTTGTGTGTGTGTGTGTGTCCTGTCTACATTTACTAGTGTAGGTAATACCAGCGCTAAGGCCTCCCTTAAGGCCTGTATCACTACGGATCACCTCCAAGCTCCCGCACTGTGGCACACCAATGGAGCACAGCCTTGCACTGCGCTGTGGTGTGTGTGTGTGTATTTACACGCAGTGTGTGTGTCTACGCAGTGCCGAAATGATAACATATCTGGATGCCGAACCAACCACCCTTCTCTCCATCCTTCCATCCCTCCCTCCTTCCCTCCCTTCTTCCCTTCCTCCACCTCAATACGTTAGTGTTTGGGCAGTTTGCAAAGCGTAGATAAACTCTGTCGGTGCTTGTATAATTGGTTATTCAATCCTGACCCCTGCTCTGTGGTGGTGGCCAGAGCTCAGCTCCCCGCTGCCAAGAGGAGTCAATGTGGAGCCTGTTCAGGCAGGCCGGGCCGGAGCCAGGGCCTTTCCTGTGAGCCCTCCCCACCCGGCTGGGGCTGGCGCAGGGACAGAGACCCCTTTGTTGTCCACTGAGGCCCTGGCTTGTTCCCTCCCTCTTCTTTCCCCTTCCCGCGCTCTCTCTCTCTCTCTCTCTCTCTCTCTCTCTCTCTCTCTCTCTCTCTCTCTCTCTCTCTCTCTCTCTCTCTCTCTCTCCTCTCTCTCTCTCTTCTCTCTCTCTCTCTTTCTCTCTCTCTGTCTCCTCTCTCCTCTCTCTCTCTCTCCTCTCTCTCTCTCTCTCTCTCTCTCTCTCTCTCTCTCTCTCTCTCTCTCTCTCTCTCTCCTCCTCTCTCTCTCTCTCTCTCATTCTCTCTCTCTCTTCTCCTCTCTCTCTCTCTCTCTCTCTCTCTCTCTCTCTCTCTCTCTCTCTTTCGCTCCCTCTCACTTTCTGCCTCTCTTTACACCCCCCACCCCCTTTTCTTCTTTTACCAAACATCTGCTGCCTTGGCCAATATGAGATAATAGGAAAAATAGAGCTGGCTGTTTGGGTGAGTCAGGGCAAAGCGTCTGAGCGAAAAAATGTAATGTGTGTGTGAGAGAGAGAGAGAGAGGAGAGAGAGAGAGAGAGAGAGAGAGAGAGAGAGGAGAGGGAGAGAGAGAGAGAGAGAGAGAGAGAGAGAGAGGGAGAGGGAGAGGGAGAGGGAGAGGGAGAGGGAGAGGGAGAGTTTTTTGAGTTTTTATAAAACCTTTATTTTCTACTCAATTGTTAACATCAATAATGACACACTGCCTTTTCAGAAATGAAACAATAAATGTAATTCCTACACAAAATAAATAAAAATACAAAAGAACATATACATTCAACTATTCCAACAAAAAATAATTTCCCCTCCTCTACAAAACAAAGGCAGCTCCTTCATATGCCCACTTCTCCTCAAACACAGGGAGATCTTTTACAGCTGAGAAGAACTCAAAATCCATTTTATTCTTGCTTTCACTAATCCTTTAAAAAACACATCTTATATCCTTCTCATATCCCGTGTCTATCTTATGTTTCTACTCAAAAAAAATTGACATCTTAGCTGTCCCAAAATAAAATTTACAGTTGACATTTTCTTTTCTGTTGCTTACTATATTGAAACCCCAAAATAAAAACATTGTTATTGAAAATCTCCCTACAGCCTCTAAACAAAGATTCCAGTATTTCCAATAGAGGTTTTATCCTCTCACACTCCATAAAAGTGAAAATGGTTTCTCTTATATTACAAAAGGACATCCATCTCTAACATCTGAGTTAATGGAACAGATACAAAAGCATTAACTGCAATAATGCCATGTAAAACCTCCCTTGCATATCACCAGTACCCTTTTGTAACGGTGGTTTGTACAGTGCTCTCCATGCTGGCTTTACCTTGTCATCAATTCCCAATTTTACCCTCATGTAGTGTCTTTTCTATCTTTCAATTTTATCTTTATTTATCACCTTGACACACCCCCTATACAAGTCCTTCCCATTCACCTCATCCAAACCCACCTCCTCCAACCCTCTCAAATCCAACAATAAACCTTTCTCTCTGACTCTGGGATATTTGGGTTAATCCCTAGTCTTGGAATGAGCGTTTCATCTTGTACCTTCTTCTCGTGGCTATTAGCATTCCCCACTCTTCCTCTGACAGAGCCTTCCTGCAGCTTTCCCAGCATTTGTTCGACAATCCTTTCCGACCTCACCCCCAGATGTCAGCCAACCGTCTTCCATCCATTAAGGCGGGCCCAGCCATGGCCATTAACTGTTTTAAGGTGATGGATTTTGCCCTTCACCAAAATCTTAGAAAAATGTGGAACAGCTGCAGTTGTACAATCCAGTCTTGCCCATACACCCAAGGTTCCTCCAACAACCAATGCACTGACTCCGCTGAGTTCGTCTGGACACCTTCATTATACTCCACACTCTGAGAAGACCTCTGTAAAACGGAGGTACTCCCTCCCTAGAAATCTGTCTATATCAACCAGAATAAAGCCTTCTTTAATCCTAATCCTCCAACCCTCTGTAATACAAGCCTGCCACCCCTGCTCCACACCACCTTTTCTCCGGTCCATAAAGTCAACCTTTGAATAAACTGAAACCGGAAAGCAGCAGCTCTACTGCAAGAATGTCAAGACCTTGACCCCCCTCCTCTTTTGATAAATATAAAACCTTTGTGGAACCCAATGATATTTATCCCAAAAGAAATCCACAATAATTGCCTGTATCTTAGCCAGAGCCAGATGGTGGTTCCTAAAACTGACAACCGATGCCACAGTGCAGAGGCAATCACATTATTAACTATAATAGTGCGCCCCCTATATGACATATACGGATAATAACCACGCCATCTTCCTCATCCTCCCTTCCACCATTTCAACCACCCCACTCCAATTTTTTCCATAGTCCCCTCATCTCCTAGGTACACTCCAGATACTTAAAAACCTCCCTTACACCATTCTAGCCCCCCTGGCAAAGCCATATCCCCCAGCCCATTTTCCAAATCTGTAAGCACAACTCTTTTCCCAATTACCTTTGCAGAGGATATTCCCCTAAAACGATCAACCATTATACTCAAACTATCCACCTCCGCTTGATTTTTCACTAACACAACTACATCATCAGCATAGGCTGGAGAGACAAATAGGAGGAATATCCTCTGAAAGGTACACCCCTTCAATGCGACTTCTAATGCTATTTAGTAGTGCTCATAGCAATGGCATACAACATCCCTGACAAAGAACATCCCTGCCTAATACCTCTACACACTTTAAAAGGAGCACTCAAACCCCGTTAACTTTCAATACACTTTCAATGTCACCATATATCACCTTTATCATGGCAATAAAACCCGAGCTGACCCCAAACGCCTCAAGCGTGTGCCATAAATATTTATGTTCAACTCGTCAATGCCTTTTCCTGATCAATTGAAATTAGACCACATCCACCCAATAGCCTTAGAGACGTCCAAAAAATCACGAATCAGAGAAATGTTATCCCCTATCTGCCTGCCAGGAAACAGTAGGACTGGTCGTATGTATGATTTGCCCCATCACCTCCCTCAGCCTGTTGGACAAAGCCTTTACAATATCTTATAATCAGTGCACAATAAAGCCACCGGCCTCCAGTTCTTCACCTCCCTAGGGTTCACCCTTTTTGGGCAATAGGGTGAGACAGCCCTTCTGCAGCTTATTTGGTAGTACCCTCCGGTTAAACTATCATTAACTACCTCAAGCCAATCCTCTCCCAACATAGCCCAAAAAGACTTAAAAAAGTCAACGGGAAGCCCATCAATGCCTGGTGCCCTTCCATTTTCCATGCCTTTTAATGCAGTGTATAACTCCTGCAAAGACAATGGTTGCTCCAGCTCAACCTGCGCTTCTGCAGCCCCTTTGGGAGCCCATCACAGAACTGCTGTGTCACTGTTTTATCCTCTTGGTACTCACACTTTAGAGCTCAGCATAGAACTCTACTGCCCTCTTTCTAATTTCACTCGGGCTAGTGACTCTTGTCCAACAGCTGATTTGAGACAATGATAATTTTTCTTTGTCCATTCTTTTTCTCTAAACCAAAGAAAAACTTGGATGAGGCATCCATTTCAGATATTCCCTGAAACTTCACTTCTCACCAATGCCCCCTGTGCTCTGATACCCAGCAGGTCTGCCAATGCAGCTTTTCTCCTCTTGAGGGCCTGCGTATGGCCTCGATTTCCTGTGGTCTCAACCAACGTCATGAGTTCCACTATTTCAACCTCTAAGGCTTTCATTGATCTGGTGACATTCCTCGTGTATTGATTACAGAATTGTTGAATCTGGATTTTCCCTATATCCCACCACTGTTGAAGGGATACAAAACTGTCCTTTTTAGACCTCCACCTCTCCCACAAAAAACTGAAACATTTCCTGAAATGAGCATCACTCAATAAAGTTATATTAAAATGCCAGTATGCACTTTTGGGTTTTACATCATTAATGAACACCACCTCTGTTATTAAACAATGATCAGAAAATCCCACTGGGGTTATCACACTTGATTTACAGACCTGAGATTGATGCTCAAAACAATAAAACCTATCTAACCTAGCCATAGAGATGGTGTTCTCTCTCACATGCGCCCAGGTGTACTGCCTTGTGCCTCCATTTTGACTCCGCCAATATCACACAGTTCATGTGTTACAATGAGGCGTTTTAAAAAAATCCTTGAAGCTATATGAGGTTCTTGGTGATTTCTATCTAAATCGCTGACTGTGCAGTTGAAATCCCCAGCAATAAATAAATAATCCTCTTTATTACATTTCTCAATGGTATTTGATAATGTCTCTAAAAAACATACCCTCTCAACTGTCACCACTGGGGCATATACATTTATCAGACACATAGTGATGTTTTCATACCTTGCTCTGACTTTTAATAACCTCCCCTCAACTATCTCCTCAACCTCATAAGACAAAGGCAAAAACCCTTTTGAGAACAAAATAGCCACACCCCCACTTTTTGAGTTTTTATGACTACACACCACTGTCCCCCCCCACTCCTGTTGCCACATAACTTCATTTTCCAAATTACTATGCGTTTCTTGTAAAAAAATTATGTCACTTCCCTTTCCCCTAATTAACTCATACACCATGGCTCTTTTTTTACCATCTCTTCCCCCATTTACGTTTAAAGAAGAAATCTTAAAACTGCTCATGTATGAAAAAAATATACAGAGGATGATACAGCCACCACATCTCTTTACAGAGTTAAAACTGCAACTAAACTCTTTCATTTTCTTTCGAATTTACATCACTTATCACTCTCGTGACCACTTTCTTGAGTCTAGCAATTTCAGGGCTTTTCAACCCTCCTCCTGTAATTTTTGACATCAGAAACTTTGCTGATTCAATAAACAATTCACTTTCAGGGAAAAAATCATTTACATTGTAATCTTGCATATATTTCTTCCCTTTTGTCACCTTTAGAAATTGACGTATCTTCTCTATTCCATATCTCCCTTCCACCCCATTTGTCTCGCTATATTGTTGTGACGCGTCAGATGACTCACTCTCGCTATCCTCCCCAGAAGAAAACTCCACCATCTCTACCACTTGTTCATCTTCAACTGACTTATCACTCTCTACCTTTCTCTTAGAACTAGACCCTTCACCCCCCCTTACATTCTTCCTTTTACTCCTCGGTATTTTGAAAACATCTGCTTCTTTTTCCGTTATTTCAACCTCCTCTTGCCCTCCAATTTCATTCTCCAGCACCACCTCAGCGACGGCAGTCGCAATCTCACCACCTGTTTCCCCTCCCTCTTTTTCTGATCTACCACAATTTCCACCTTATCCACAATGCCTTCTTCTCCTACTTTTCCAACCACATCTGCCCACCTTCTCCCTTCCCCTGCACCCTTAGCATTTTCATCCCCTCGCGTTGGTGCGTTATTTGCACCAGCACTATAACTACTACCGGTCTCAGCGCGCTCATTCTCGGGACAACTGCGCACCAAATGCCCCTCTCTTCCACAACCAAAACATTTCATTGATTCAGTCGAAGCGTAAAATACGTAATCAAATCCATCAATCTTAAAACTGAACGCTAAATTCAGTTCATCTACGTCCTTTTTTAAGATCATATGCACTTGCCTCCTATGAGACACGACATGTTTCAGCAACGGAGATTTGCATCCAAAAAGAACCTTCTTTATTGTAGATACGATTTGACCATGACGAGATAACTCTCGCTGCAACACTTCATCTCTAACAAAAGGTGGCACGTTAGAAAGTATCACTTTTTTCGCCGGATTCATAAGCGGAAACACCTGCGTCTGTGTCTCCCGTAACACAACACCCGTCTCAACTATTTTATTCACCTTTTCAATAGAATCTAAGAAGATCACTACAGCGCTATTCATCCTTGAGGCTGATTTTATGCTATCATACCCAATGATAGCACC
>NC_052312.1:40969230-40991730 GCF_016432855.1 Salvelinus namaycush
AGCGCAAGCAGCAAAAGGCAGCTCCAGTATCCTCACCCCTCCATGAGAATAGAGCTTTCACTTTAATGGTTAACGACAGTGTTAGTTAACTCTCAGGGCAGCTTATCGTACATGTAACACAGTTAATGACACGTCCTCGTCTGTAGCTCTTACACATGTTTACACGTGTTTATACACTCTCTCTTCTCTCTTTCTCTCCTTGTTTCTCTCGCTCTTTCTCTTCCTCAGTTGTACCCCCTCTCTCTCTCTCTCTCTCTCTCTCTCTCTCTCCCTCTCTCTCTCCCTCTCCCTTTCTCTCTGCCTCTCTGTCCTTTTCTCTCACTCTCGTTCTCTCTATCTTCTCTTGCTCTCCCTACCCCCTGTTAATGTACGAACCGCTGAAACAGAAAGGGAGGGTTTCGTTTCATTTCACTCTAGGGCACAGACATGAGATCCAGTGGTAATTGTGCTTCATTAGGAAGTAAAGAAATATGTAATCAAAGCTGTCCTGGTCTCCTCTCTTAGCACTAGGATGGAGCTTCATTGATCAGTCCCTCCCTGTGCCCCCCGCTGACATGACATTTCTGTGTGTGAGCGTCCCGCCTCGCTCAGATGAGACAAGCAGCTGGAGAGGAACATCAGGAGTGTGTGTGTGTGCGTGTGTGTGAGAAGAGAGTGACTGTGTGTGTGTGTGTGTGTGTGTGTGTGTGTGTGTGTGTGTGTGTGTGTGTGTGTGTGTGTGTGTGTGTGTGTGGGGGGGGGGGGGGGGGGGGTTCCTTGATATCGCTTTAGTTTTTCAGTTGTATTATAATTCAGGAGCTTTCTCCTGAACAAAGTGAATTTGAAAAGACAGGTCATTTTGAGCAGGACTGACTGAGATCAGAGCCAGATTTTGTTGGCTTCATGCAGTGCATTACGAATCAATAATAACCTAATGCTGGATGTGGATCCTAACGTGTCTCGGCCACAAGAAAAAGGGTCAAAACCCAAAAGAGTTTGTGGAACCACTTCCGCTTTCCCCTCTCATTTTCCTCCCTCTCTCCCTCCTCCCTCTCTCCCTCCCTCTCTCCCCCCCTCTCTCCCTCCTTCCTCTCTCCCTCCCTCTCTCCCCCCTCTCTCCCCCCTCTATCCCTCCCTCCCTCTCGCCCTCTGTACTAGTCTAACTGCCATGGGGGAGTTATCTGTTAAGCCTAGTCATTAATTAGCCTGAGAGCGACTTGACAACTACTACATTGTTACAAATTGGTTAATTACTAGTGGATGTGATAGGAGTGAGGCTGGTTTCAGGGCTCTAGGGCTGCGTCACAAATGTCACCATATGTCCTACATAGTGCATTACTTTTGACCAGAGCTCTTTGAGCCCAGGTCAAAAGTAGTGCACTGTATAGGGACTAGGGTGCCCTTTGGGACGCAGCCCAGGATCTGCCTAAGGAAGTTTGGAGCAGAAGGAAACACCTTATTGATCCACCAGCAGCTGAGGAAACAACTAACACACTGTGATTGATGACGCCGGAGTGTTTGTTGAACGTGTGTGGGGGAGGGGGGGGAGGGGGGGAGGGAGGGAGGGAGGGAGGGAGGGAGGGAGGGGGGGGCAGAGAGAGAGATTGTGAATATTTGTTTGTACCGGTACATTTATGTATGCACAGCAATGCTTGTGTGCTGTGCGTATGCTTTTATCTGTATGTGTGTAAGTGTTTCAGGTTAGAGGGTATCTGGAAGCAAACAGAAGTGGATTGAGGTGCAGTATTTTAAGGGTATTACAGGGGCATTTTTATCAGACAGTCAACCTCTCAGTCCTACCCAGTCAGACAATCAGCATTCCTCCCAGTTAGTGTGTTAGTGTGGGGTCTTATACCCCTTCCCCTGGAAGAAAGACCTCTTTTGATCCCCCCTTCACCCCTCCACCTCTCCCCCCTTTCCCCCCCCCCCCCCTTCTTTCTGGACGGGCAGTGTTTTTAACACAAGCTCCTTTCTAGTCTCGGTCAGCAGTAGTGAAGGGCTGTGGGTCTGGGAGCTGTTCAAGACAGCACAGGGTTTATTTTTCCAACGGGCGGCTGTGACAGTTGCCTTTATTGTCCATTGTTGGCGGAGGGTAGGAGGGATTCCAGGAGGGATGGAGGGATGGGGTGGAGGTTAGAACATCAGGGGGACAAATGGAGCTCACTCTCACCTTCCTGTCAGGTCAGTGGCCCTTTCCTCCCCTTTTTTCTTTCTCTCTCCCTCCGTTTCTTTCTCTCTTTCTCTCTCTCTATCCTCCCTCTCATCTGGTATGACTGGGGAAGGAATGCGACTCTGCTGAAGGTAGTAGCAGCTGGGTAATAATGGGGGATTGTACTGCTGGAGAGGGACACACACGTATGTATATATGCAATAGATTCCAAAGAACAAAGACACACACACATCAAGTAATCCTGCATACATACACAGTATGTCACACATAGACAGACACTAAAGACTTGAAGGAAAATAGTCTAACACAGTTATGAGCACACACACACACACACACACACACTGTATAAGTGCCTCGACGTGCCTCTGTGTAACTACATCCTGTTGAATGATTTAGGTTTCCTCCCTTGTGTGTGCGTCTGTGTGAGTGTGTGTGTGTGTGTGTGTGTGAGAGAGAGAGAGAGAGAGAGAGAGAGAGAGAGAGAGAGAGAGAGAGAGAGAGAGAGACCACGTGTGAGTGAGAGAGTGAGAGTGAGAGTGAGAGAGAGAGAGAGAGAGAGACCACGTGTGAGTGAGAGAGAGAGAGAGAGAGAGAGAGAGAGACCCCTTGTGTGCATGCGTGTGAATGGGCCTCATATGTCAGGATCTTTAGGGTCAAAGGTCAGGCCATGCTAACTGTGAGCAGGAGGCACGGTGACTGGAGGGTAAACAGAGAGGCCTGGGGCTGTCTGACACACACACACACACTGCTCAGAGGGAAAGAGAGGAAGGCTTGACTGAGACTGCAGTCCAAGTTAACCCCTACCACCTACCTCTACACTGAGGCAAAACAGTCATGGATATGTGTTATTCGGAATTAGCAACATGATCTCCTATATTGCATGTATCCAAATCCTCTCAGATCTAGACTAGGTACAGGGTTTGCGCAAAGGATTCATTCAGCATTTGGAATGAGCGCACTTAACTCTGTTTTTAACACATCTGGCCCTGTACTGTAAGCTGCCACATCAACCACACCCTTCTACCCCAGACACGGCCCATTGACACAGACCTCTGAACTTCGAGCTCGACATCCAAAACCTAGACGTTTATTCTTTCCTTTTCCTCCCTTGTTTCTTCGGTTTGCTCTCTGACCTCCAACCTCTAACATTTATCCTCCCCTCTGCCCCCCCCCCCCCCCCCCCCAGGTACCTCAGAAAGCCTGGCAGAGAAGGAACGCCAGCTGATGGGCATGATCAGCCAGCTGAGCAGCCTGAGGGAGCAGCTCCTGGCGGCCCACGATGAGCAGAAGAAACTGGCCGCCTCGCAGATCGAGAAGCAGCGGCAACAGATGGAGCTGGCCAAGCAACAACAGGACCAGGTGAGAGCGAAGGAGATGTGTGTGATGTAAAGATAAAGAGGTAGACACACACACACACACACACAGACATACAGTTGAAGTCGGAAGTTTACATACACTTAGGTTGGAGTCATTAAAACTTGTTTTTCAACCACTCCACACATTTCTTGTTAACAAACTATAGTTTTGACAAGTCGGTTAGAACATCTACTTTGTGCATGACACAAGTCATTTTTCCAACAATTGTTTACAGACAGATTATTTCACTTATAATTCACTGTATCACAATTCCAGTGGGTCAGAAGTTTACATACACGAAGTTGACTGTGCCTTTAAACAGCTTGGGAAATTCCAGAAAATGATGTCATGGCTTTAGAAGCTTCTGATAGGCTAATTGACATCACTTGAGTCAATTGGATGTGTACCTGTGGATGTATTTCAAGGCCTACCTTCAAACTCAGTGCCTCTTTGCCTGACATCATGGGAAAATCTAAAGAAATCAGCGAAGACCTCAGAAAAAAAATTGTAGACCTCAACAAGTCTGGTTCATCCTTGGGAGCAATTTCTAAATGCCTGATGGTACCACGTTCATCTGTACAAACAATAGTACACAAGTATAAACACCATGGGACCACGCAGCCATCATACCGCTCAGGAAGGAGACGTGTTCTGTCTCCTAGAGATGAACGTACTTTGGTGCGAAAAGTGCAAATCAATCCCAGAACAACAGCAAAGGACCTTGTGAAAATGCTGGAGGAAAGAGGTACAAAAGTATCTATATCCACAGTAAAACGAGTTCTATATCGACAAAACCTGAAAGGCCGCTCAGCAAGGAAGAAGCCACTGCTCCAAAATCGCCATAAAAAAGCCAGACTACGGTTTGCAACTGCACATGGGGACAAAGATCATACTTTTTGGAGAAATGTGCTCTGGTCTGATGAAACAAAAATAGAACTGTTTGGCTATAATGACCATTGTTATGTTTGGGGCGGTAGCGTAGTGGTTGGAGCTTTGGACTAGTAACTGAAAGGTTGCAAGTTCGAATCCCTGAGCTGACAAGGTACAAATCTGTGGTTCTGCCCCTGAACAAGGCAGTTAACCCACTGTTCCTAGGCCATCATTGAAAGTAAGAATTTGTTCTTAACTAGTTAAATAAAGGTAAATTAAATAAATAAATGTTTGGAGGAAAAATGGGGCTTGCAAGCTGAAGAACACCATCCCAACTGTGAAGCACAGGGGTGGCAGCATCATGTTGTGGCGGTGCTTTGCTGCAGGAGGGACTGGTGCACTTCACAAAATAGATGGCATCATTGATGTGGATATATTGAAGCAACGTCTCAAGACATCAGTCAGGAAGTGAATGCTTGGTTGCAAATGTGTCTTCCAAATGGACAATGACCCCATGCATATTTCCAAAGTTGTGGGAAAATGGCTTAAGGACAACAAAGTCAAGGAATTGGAGTGGCCATCACAAAGCCCTGACCTCAATCCTATAGAAAATGTGTGTGCAAGGAGGCCTACAAACCTGACTCAGTTACACCAGCTCTGTCAGGAGGAATGGGCCAACATTCACCCAACTTATTGTGGGAAGCTTGTGGAAGGCTACCCGAAACGTTTGACCCAAGTTAAACAATTTAAAGGCAATGCTAATAAATACTAATTGAGTGTATGTAAACTTCTGACCCACTGGGAATGTGATGAAAGAAATAAAATCTGAAATAAATCATTCTCTCTACTAATATTCTGACATTTCACATTCTTAAAATAAAGTGGTGATCCTAACTGACCTAAAACAGGGATTTTTTTACTCAGATTAAATGTCAGGAATTGTTAAAAATTGAGATTAAATGTATTTGGCTAAGGTGTATGTAAACTTCCGACTTCAACTGTACATTTACACACACGCACACACACCCTTGTACGTTCATACACACTAAGTGCCTAGGTGAGGGCCGACACACAGATCTTAAAGAAACAACCGTCACAGACCCAGTGGCACTTTCATACACACCCCGCTCACACACTACTGTACCTCCACCCAAGGCATCTTAAACAATGTAAAGTAGCACAGGAATGAACTGAGGGTTTGTTTTGGTTGGAGCGGATAGAAGTACGACACACACACAAAGTCTCACACACACACACAGTCTCACACACACACAGTCACACACAGGCGTGCGGCCCCTCCAGCATGCAGGCGGGAGTCTGCCAGGTATTTGCATAGGGAAGGGTTTCTGTCTTTGTAAGGTGGTTTAGCCGCTGGGGCGCTCTGAGCTTTACAAAGACTCTTGGCACTCTGAAGACGATTCATATATATCTGCCCTTTTGAAGTGAACAGTATATAATGGATGTATTGTAATGGCGTATAGTTCCCTTCTGAGCCCAGCACAGATCACATGTCATATCCATATTTGATGAGAGGGCCACATTTGAAGCTGTGATGTTTGTAGACGTTTGTCACTTGTCCCATGGGGACATTGAGCCTCTGCACTCTGCACGCCTGTTTATGTATGTGATCAATGCTCACACAAGTGTGTGTGTGTATCTTTCTGAACTCTCTGGGTCTTTTATCACAGATTGCTCGGCAACAGCAGCAGCTTCTGCAGCAGCAACACAAAATCAACCTCCTGCAGCAACAGATCCAGGTGAGATTGTGTGTGTGCATGTGTGTGTGCCTGTGTGTGCCTGTGCTTGTGTGTGCCTGTGCTTGGGGGGGTGCCTGTGTGTGTGTGTGTGTGTGTGTGTGTGTGTGTGTGTGTGTGTGTGTGTGTGTGTGTGTGTGTGCGTGTGCGTGTGCGTGTGCGTGTGTGTGTGTGCCATAACAATGGGCTTCTTATGTGATGCGGCAACTCCGTCAGAAATCAGCAATCAGTATCTGAACATCAGTGACTGTCACCCTTTACCTCCCAAACATATATACACAACACACACACATCTACACCTCACAGTACCAATCCCATGGCATATATACATATACGCCCCCAACAATCACCAATCAACAGTTCAAACATCAACTTGTGGCTCCTATGAGTTGTGAGTTTAATTCTCACAGGGGCCACATACACAGACAGACTGACAGACTGTATAGACAGACAGACATCTCTCTCTTTTCTTCTCTGCTTTTCCACCCCCCCCCCTCTCTCTCTCTACTACACTGATAGCTTTGTTCCACCAGGTGCCTCTCTGAGGTAGAAAGGCTTTGTTAACTCAGGCCGATGACACTGATTTGGTTAATAAAGTCAGACTTTGCCTTGACAGTGTGTGCATCCAGGAAGTTCAAGCTAAACAGAGGCTATATACACACAACCCCCTGCCCTGGATTCCAGCCATTTGCCGCTTGTGCGATAAGAGGCCTTTCTGTATTTGTGTGTGTGTGTGTGTGTGTGTGTGTGTGTGTGTGTGTGTGTGTGTGTGTGTGCGTGTGCGTGTGCGTGTGCGTGTGCGTGTGTGTGCGCAGGCTCATGTGTGTGTGTGTGTGTGTGTGTGTGTTCGGTCCATGCGTTTGTGTGTGTGTTTGGAGCAGCTGTGTGTGTCAAGCCATAAACACGTCCGTTCTCGATTCACTCCCTCACGACCCTCAGAGACAAAGCTCTCTTTTCCCATGACTTTGCAACCTTTTCCCAAACAAACGTTCCTCCATTGAGTCTCCTGAACAATAGTTTCTCACAGCTAGGGACAGCTGAACGCAGCCTCGTTAGGGAAACTCAATCGCAGGGGCTTATCGCTGAGAGAGAGAGAGAGACACACACACACATACACACACACACACATTTCAACATCAGTTGCACATACACATTATACACACATACACAACTCATCAAACACAATGACACACAACCGATCATCAAAGGCCCTGTTCCAGAAAGACTCCAGTTTAATCATTCATGAAGAGATTGTGAACACAATCCCACAATACAATGAAGTGCCAGAGAGGGGTATGGAGGACAGTGTGTGTGTGTGTGAGTGTGCGTGTATGAGCGTGGCGTAGCGTACCCGTCTGTTTTTTTGTGTGGGTGTGCCAAACAGTACACTCACCCAAGCTTTTGTGAAGAGGTCTTTCATCTCTCCACTGGACGAGGTGAAATTTGCAATATTAATCTCAGAGAAAATGAAAAGAAATTGACTCATATCAGACAATATAGAGGACATGTCATTGTCCACCACCTAACTTAATTAAATGACTTAAACTAAACTCACGATTCATCATTTAGAAGAGCTAATGTAAGCTAACTTAATTAGCGACAGCCTGTCTACTACTCAGGCTATATCAATTAGCATCATCCGCTAACTACCACGGCTAATATAATGCAAAACGCTCCTGACTGGTGTAGGCGCAGCCAGACACTGTGGCGACAGTCACTAACGAGCTGCTTATAAAGACTGATTAAAGTCAACCTACATCCCCGTACATTAACTCACTATCACTCCTCCCCTCCCTTCTTCTGACTCACAGATAAACACACAACGCACACGTCAGCCCACATACCCCAGTCCCTAACTCAATCACACTGAACAAGCGTGTGATTAGTTTAGACCCACTGTTTACTCACTGTCTCTTCCTAGTTGCTGTACATCTCCCACGGGTTATACAGTTGAAGTCGTAAGTTTATATACACCTTAGCCAAATACAATTAAACTCAGTTTTTCACAATTCTTGACATTTAATCCGAGTAAAAATTCCCTGTCTTAGGTCAGTTAGAATCGCCACTTTATTTTAAGAACGTTAAATGTCAGAATAATAGTAGAGAGAATTATTTATTTCATCACATTCCCAGTGGGTCAGAAGTTTACATACACTGAATAAGTATTTGGTAGCATTGCCTTTAAATTGTTTAACTTGGGTCAAACGTTTCGGGTAGCCTTCCACAAGCTTCCCACAATAAGTTGGGTGAATTTTGGCCCATTTCTCCTGACAGAGCTGGTGTAACTGAGTCAGGTTTGTAGGCCTCCTTGCTCGCACACGCTTTTTCAGTTCTGCTCACACATTTTCTATAGGATTGAGGTCAGTGCTTTGTGATGGCCACTCCAATACCTTGACTTTGTTGTCCTTAAGCCATTTTTCCACAACTTTGGAAGTATGCTTGGGGTCAGTGTCCATTTGGAAGACCCATTTGCGACCAAGCTTTAACTTCCTAACTGATGTCTTTAGATGTTGCTTCACTATATCCACATAATATTCTTCCGCATGAAGCCATCTATTTTGTGAAGTCCACCAGTCCCACCTGCAGCAAAGCACCCCCACAACATGATGCTGCCACCCCCGTGCTTCACGGTTGGGATGGTGTTCTTCGGCTTGCAAGCCTCCTTTTTCCTCCAAACATAATGATGGTCATTATGGCCAAACAGATCTGTTTTTGTTTCATCAGACCAGAGGACATTTCTCCAGAAAGTACGATCTTTGTCCCTAAGTGCAGTTGCAAACCGTAGTCTGGCTTTTTATGGCGGTTTTGAAGCAGTGGCTTCTTCCTTGCTAAGCGGCCTTTCAGGTTATGTCGATATAGGACTCGTTTTACTGTGGATATAGATACTTTTGTACCTGCTTCCTCTAGCATCTTCACAAGGTCCTTTGCTGTTGTTCTGGGATTGATTTGCACTTTTTGAACCAAAGTACGTTCATCTCTAGGAGACAGAACGTGTCTCCTTCCTGAGCGGTGTGACGGCTGCGTGGTCCCATGGTGTTTATACTTGTGTACTATTGTTTGTACAGATGAACATGGTACCTTCAGGCGTTTAGAAATTGCTCCCAAGGATGAACCAGACTTGTGGAGGTCTACAATTTTTTTCCTGAGGTCTTCGCTGATTTCTTTGGATTTTCCCATGATGTTAAGCAAAGAGGCACTGAGTTTGAAGGTAGGCCTTGAAATACATCCACAGGTACACCTCCAATTGACTCAAGTGATGTCAATTAGCCTAATCGAAGCTTCTAAAGCCATGACATAATTTTCTGGAATTCTCCAAGCTGTTAAAAGGCACAGTCAACTTCGTGTATGTAAACTTCTGACCCACTGGAATTGTGATACAGTGAATTATAAGTGAAATAATCTGTCTGTAAACAATTGTTGGAAAAATTACTTGTGTCATGCACAAGGTAGATGTCCTAACCGACTTGCCAAAACTATAGTTTGTTAACAAGACATTTGTGGAGTGGTTGAAAAATGAGTTTTAATGACTCCAACCTAAGTATATGTAAACTTCCGACTTCAACTGTATATGGGCTACATTTCTAGGAGGAAAACAAAACCTGGTTTGCCCCACAGCTATGTTGAACGTCACTTAGAGACTTAGAAATGTATATGTAGCCACCCACCTGTGCTGTGAGAAGGTCTCACTCTGTCACAGACACACATGCACACGCACACACACACACACACACACACACACACACACACACACACACACACACACACACACACACACACACACACACACACACACACACGCCGCCCCAGACCTCCTGTCTGGGGCCACTTCATTAAGACGCTAGAGGGTGACCAGTTTTCCCCAAACTCTTTCTTCCTAATTAAACTTGTCCCCGAGGCTCCCCTGGTGTTGCCGTAGCGATCTCCCCTGGTGCTGCCCGGGACGACGGTTGCCGTGTGGCGGTGTTTTGTAAGGTGTGGATGAAAGGAGCACACCTGCAGAGCAGCTCAGGGCACGAACACACTCTGTGTGTGTGTCTCGCCTAATGAACGGTTCCCTCAACTCTTTGAATGTGTTACACACAGGAAAATCATCTGTTTGATACTTGTCTCTTTATGTAGGCTCTCCCCACTCAGAATATCACCCAGTCTCCCATAGGGGTCCACCAGCAAATTATCTATAGACGTTTTGGCTAGTTAGCCCAATAGCATTAGCCACATTAGCTAGCCCCGCTGCTAACTAACACAGAGACGGAGCCTGAGACAGGGAGGGTTGAGACTCATTTAAGAGCAGCCAGACACCGTGACGACAGTCACCAACGAGCCGCTCACGAGAACCTGATTAAAGTCAACCCACATCCATGTAAATTAACTCAATAACACTCCTCCACTCTCTCGCTCTCTCTCGCCCTCTCGCTCTCTCTTACCCTCTCACTCGCTCTCTCTGTCTCTCACTCTCTCACTCTCTGACAACACACACGTCAGCCCACATAGCCCAGACCCATCAACTCAATCAACATCTCTACCTCCACTGGATGAAAAATAAATGTTCTCTTCTGCTGGTAAAGAAAAGGAAGGAGAAGAACACAAACAGACCGACAGAGTGAAACACGGACCGCCTGCACACCTCCATGTTCTGTGCATGGGAGCGGCTAACCCAATTGGCTGTGTAATTGCTTAATTTGTCTCATCACTCTGGAATGAATGTAATTGGTGTTTTCTCTGCTCACTGTCTTTTACTGGTTACAGTTTCCATGGGCAGCTGCGTAAACAATCAGGAATGTTTTCATGCGTGTGTCAGTTCCATGTCATTGTGACCTCAAATAGGCTTAAGAGAGAATTGCCAAAGAGGCTGAGAGGGGAATGAAACATAGTTCTGAAAGCACAAGGTAATAAGAGAGAGTGAGAGAGCAAGACAGATAATGAGGCAGTAAAGAAGACACATTATGCCTAAACTTTGCCTTATCTTTGTGACTGGTCAGAAGCCCCCCTCCCCTCCCCTCCCCTCCTCTCCTCTCCTCTCCTCTCCTCTCCTCTCCTCTCCTCTCCTCTCCTCTCCTCTCCTCTCCTCTCCTCTCCTCTCCTCTCCTCCTCTTCTTTCCTCTCCTTCCCTCCCCTCTTCTCTCTTCCTCCCTGACACCAGTTAATGGTTCTTAAGAGCGAGGACACACAGGAGCAGATGGGTACAGAGCTTTGCCCACCTAGGCCTGGCGCTGACGTACACTCACACACACACACGGACACAGACACACACACCGCTCCTCTAACCTAATGTGTGGTTAATAAAAAGGTGGCCGCCGTGCCGCTGACTCTCTCCTCTGTTACATTAGCCATAATCAGCTGAAGGTGCCCTTGGCTCACGCTAATGCCTGTTTACCTCCCCTCCCCCAAAGAGAACTGGGGCTGCGTCTCAAAACGCACCCTATTTCATTTATAGGGCTCCGGTCAAAAGTAGTGCACTATATAGGGTAGAGTGTGCCATTTGGGACGAATTCTGCAATCCATGTGGAAGAAGTAGAGCAGGAAAGAGAGAGGAGCATTTTATTCTGATGATGACTTCACTCTGAAGAACTAAAAACAGAACCCAGGTTTCAAGGCTCAGAGGATCTTCTCCTATTGGTCGTTATCAAACCTGAGACCTCTCATTGTATTTCTGTTCCTCTTTCTCTGGGTGAATCGTTAACATTTGTCTAGCAGACTGAGAACGTCTGATGTGTACTTAGTACTCACACACACACACACACACACACACACACACACACACACACACACACACACACACACACACACACACACACACACACACACACACACACACACACACACACACACACACACACAGGGATGCTCTACCTGGGAACCTCCAAAGGTGTGCTCTGATAACAATCCCCACTGAGACCAGTGAAGCAACAGGTTTGTGTGTGTGTGTGTGTGTGTGTGTGTGTGTGTGTGTGTGTGTGTGTGTGTGTGTGTGTGTGTGTGTGTGTGTGTGTGTGTGTGTGTGTGTGTGTGTGTGTGTGTGTGTGTGTGTGTGTGTGTGTGTGTGTGTGTCCGTGCGTATGTGCCTGTCTGCGTCAATGTGTGTGTTTAATGTGTGTGAAACAACCCACTGTGACATTAGCAGATGCATTGTTGTCACAGCAGGCTAGCCTTTAATAGCCGTTGTCCTGTGAAAGTTAATGGACTCACTCTCCCGCTTGCATACTCTAATATTAAAATCCTTCTCTGAATATTATCCATCCACGGCTCCATCCCTCTATCCAGCATCTAGCACAAATTAATTATTGGTTATATCGCTGTGTCTCCCCTTTTCAGTGCTAGGTCACCCAGACTCTGCATTAATTGCTTGAGCATATGGTTCCAAACAGATTTTAGCTGTGGGACCATACTTTATGGTGGTATTTTTCCGCACACTCAGATGTTTGCCATATTGTCAAGGCTGGCAGCTATTGTTCCCCCCGTTCACTTCATACGGCTAATTACGCCCTAATAATAACTTTACCTTGGAGTTTTTCTCCTCTCCGTGCCAGCAAACCTGTTCACACTACATATGTTAATTGGCACCACATCTTCATTATGTTCAGAAAGCTTTAAGTTCAAGCTGTGCCGCCTGGCGAACGACGCAGAGCGAGCTTCGCTGCCAACTCTCTCCTCTCCACTTTTTCTGTGTTTCCTCTCTCTCTCTACAGTCGTTGCTAATCCGTTATAGTTCTATAAATTATTATTTTTCTTTTTCCCGGCTGTGTGAAAGAAAGTTGTGAGGAGGAAAGTTTCTCGCTTCCCCTTGTGTTTTTCTACAGGAGAGTTTCTGTTCCCGAGTTTTCATGCAAGACTGATTAGAAGAAGAGGGTTTTGAATGGAGTTTCTCCATTTTGTTTCAGGTTTAGGACGAAAACGGAAGGAAGCCCGCCTTTTTAACTCCTGTATGTAGTTTCACAGTGTTTTCTGTATGTTCGATTCATGTTATCTTTATGTTGGATCAGACAGAGCAGCAGAACAGTATATTCCCATAGACTCTGTTAGATGTGTGTTTGCCTTTATGCTGCTTCTGTAATGTGTTCTGATGGATCTGGCCTCGATTTCCCTCTTCTTCTCAGATGTCAGATCTGAAGCATTGTATAGTGCGGAGAATAGCACTCTCTCTCTCTCTCTCTCTCTCTCTCTCTCTCTCTCTCTCTCTCTCTCTCTCTTAGGAGAATGTAATTTCATGCTTTAAGCAAATAAGAAGTTTAAAATCAAGCGTCTCATGAATTAAATCCAGTTAGGCACCAATGCAACATGAATAGAGAAACCTGATGAAGAATTCAGCCATGTTGATTGGCAGTTGATTTTGCAGATCTCTGCTCTATGTTCCGTTGGTTTCATGTTTTGAGAGGTGGCCGTGTGTTCTCATTCAGGCAATCTGGCTCTGTACACACACAGACACATCCTCACACGTTTTTCAACCTCTCGTCCCCATCGGCCAATCGTACTGAGCCTTGAGCATTAGTCCTTTTGGTCTGTGGGACCGGGGACAATAGCATCAGATCAATCTGGGAGAGCTGTTAACCCCTGCTAATCCCTACACAACAGCTGGATATTGTGTGTGTGTGCGTGTGCATGGGCACGTTCATGGGCGTGTGTGTGCTTATGCCTGTGTCTCTGCCTGTGAATGTGTGTGTGTGCGTGTGTGTGTGTGTGCGTGCGTGTGTTTGCGTGCTTGTGTGTGAGAACAAAAAAAATCCCTCTTCCCATACAATAATAATCTCAGTGTAATACAGAGTCCTAACGGTGGTCAGACAGAAAGAGATGGATCTGAACAGGCCTGGTTGTGGCTGGCTGGCTGGCTGGCTGGCTGCTACCGCATTGTGGGTTAGCGGTGTGTTTATGAGAGTGAACAGCTGTTCCAGAGATCTGATTAAACTGTTACACGCACACACACACACACACACACACACACACACACACACACACACACACACACACACACACACACACACACACACACACACACACACACACACACACACTAGAGATCTGACTAAACTGTTAGAGGATGAACAAATGGACTGTATAGTTCTCTCAGTCAGACTCTGTCTACTGTTCAAAACCACATTGCTATTATCTTCTTATATCATTTACCTCAAGATGGAGATTTAAAGTACAATACTTTACTGTAATCCGGACTGTATTGTGGATTTACCGTATTGTGGATTTACTGTAATATGGCTTTTTTGGATGTACTTTGTTCTATATGAGAGACGCTCTATATGAGAGGTGGTCTTATGGTTGTTTTCAGGCTGTTTTGATGACAGGATGAGTAGAGCCACGAGGTAGCAGTCACCAATCCCCTCTGTCTCTCACACATATGCGCGCACGAGCTACCTATTTGCTGACGTAAAGGGAGACTGTGTGTCTGTAATAAAGCCATAAGAAACATCATATAGAAGACACTGCCCCACATAACAGTTTGTGTGTGTGTTTGTGTTTGTGTGAGTGTGCGCGTGTGTCTCTGTGTGTGTGCTTGCCCTTGCAGCCTGATCACTAGAAATACACTTTGATTTTGGATGTTACGAAAGGTCCTGAGGAAGATGATTTATGCCTTCCTAGGCACTCGCAAAATTGTTTCAAATGAAAGCCCAGCATTGGGCGCGAACTCATGATGCTCGGAGCCCAAGCGCGCTGCTCAGACCAGTGCTCTACGGCAGTTCACAATGCTCTAGCAAGCCGTGAGAAGTCTGTGAGTACTGATGATACTTGACGTCAATAGCGAGTCCTTCTTAATGATTCGGTTTTAAGCCTTCCCCAAACCGTAGCGCTAACCTTAACCACTCAGAAGGAATGCCTAAACCGCTATCCTTTGATTCGTTTCCGTTTTAACCCCGTAACCACGGCGAATCAACCCTTGTAACCACGTGGAATGAATGTGTCAAAAATAGCCGTTCACCCGTAACACATCGAATTTCAAAGGGAAACTATGAGATGGTGTTGGCCCTGTGCCTGTTGTGCCTGTGCGTATGGTGGGCACAGTGGAATAACTCCGGTCTCTCCTATCCCCATGACTCTATGGGTATCTGCAGCCCGCTCCTCTCCAGCATATGTCCAATTAGGTTTGAAAGGCAGAGAGGAGCTGCGGTCTCTGTGATTCGCCTCCGCAGGGGGGCCTGTCCAGACCTTCCGTTACTGTGCCTCTCCCGTCTGATCCACGGCCGCACCGCGCACAACACATGGCATTTATGGTTTACCAAAATTGTGGTGTAATTATTGTGCGGTGGGGGGGAGACAAGCAGTTCCTGTTCCATGATTCCCCTCGCGCTGCGCTGATTCTGCTTGTGGTTATGGTCTGGTGTAGTACTGCTGGATCTGGTCATGAGAGGAGACACACACACACACACACACACACACACACACAGGAGAAAAGACACACAGGCAGGAGACGCATGGCGGAGAATACAAACACACACATAGCAGACAGAAAGAACACACACACACACAGGAAGGTGAATAGAAAGACATTGAGAACGTTCATTTCTGAAAGAACGCGAAACGGAGGGAGGGAGTGAGAAAGGGGGGAAGGAAAGAGAGGGAGGAAACACTTGATCCTATCATCCATTTAACTCACCTACCTGTCCTTCATCCTGCGGTGACATCAGAGGATGACGTCATAACATATTTCTGCAGTTTCTTCTCTCCGTTACATGACATCATTCTGTAATGTAAGGGTGAAATGAGAGGGAAGGAGAGAGGGATGGGGGGGAATGAGAAAATACTCCCCTTGTCAGTGTCACTTTGACATTCAATTTGAATAGTTGCATCTATGTCCATGTCATTGAATGTTTTATGACAATTCAGATATTTCATTCTACAGGTTCTTATTCCTTCTGATCCGTGGGTTTGAATTATGTTTCCTTCAGCCGTTGCTTATGAAACCTTAAGGCCCACCGGGGTTTGTTATCTTCAAACTTAGCCTGCAAAAACATTGTTGCTATCCGTCCATCTAACTCCTCATACTGCGGACAATCTCTCCCATGTCTCTCCACATCTCTTCTGTCAGTCATGTCACTCCTCAGTGTCTTTGTGTTGTTTTTGGCAGAGCAGTCCTTAGCTGAACACACACACACGCGCACACACACACACACACACACACACACACACACTCACACTCACACACAAACACACAGTCTTCGGCTTCCACCATCTGTCTCCTACTTCTCTCTCTGTGCCGAACACTCAGACTCTTCCTCTTGCCAAAGTCACTGAGTTTGTATTTTTTTCTCTGAGTTCTGGAAACCTTGTGAAGAGGGATGGCGTGCTGCCGACAGAGTGCTCATCTCTCCTCTCTCCTTGGGGAGGGAAGAAGCCAGGCCAGCTGTTATGAGAGTTTAGCAGTGATTCTTCCTCGTGACTCTCTCGTTGTCTCAGTAATCAACAGGACAGGACTCCCTGACTCTGACCTGTCTCAGCTCATATACACAGCTCTGTATCAGACGCAGGTGCTCAAGAGGAGAGGAGAGAGTACGTATTTGCGTGTTGGATGGGGGTGTGTGGCGGGAGGGGTGTGTGTGTGTGTGTGTGTGCGTGCACTCTCTTCTGTCCCAGTGTGTGTCTGCGTGTGTGTATAGCTGCACGTGTGTGTGTGTGTGTGTCTGTGTGTGAGCATTCTTCAGTTTCTTCCTTCTTATCTTATTCGTGGCCAGATGATCTCACCTGACCTCACCACACTGAGCTGTGATTGTGTCTAGAGGTTAAAGGTCACAGACAGGACCTGATACCCCCTCAGGTACGGAACAGACAATACCCCCAGCTGGCCTACATTGATACAGATAGACCAGCCTTCTGCTTCTGTCTGCTCTGTTCACCCTCACTACCCAAGATCAATGTCTGACTACACCTGGACTGCACGCTCACATACCTCCCCCACCCCATATCAGATACGGACATCCATATGCTCAATAAACTGATCTCCCTCGATCGCTCTCTCCTCTCTTCCTCCCCTCTCCTCCTCCCCTCTCCTTTCCTCTGCTCCTCCTCTCCTCTCCGCTCTTCCTTCCCTCTCCTATCCTCCTCTCCTCCTCCCCCTCCACCCGTCTCTCAGCAGGTCCAGGGGCAGCTGCCTCCGTTGATGATCCCAGTGTTCCCTCCAGACCAGAGGACTCTGGCTGTAGCTGCTGCCCAGCAAGGCTTCCTGCTGCCCCCCGGATTCAACTACAAACCAGGCTGCAGTAAGTACTAACGGTCTCTTCAAACTGACTATTCTCTGTGGGTCTAGATTGGGACATGTCAGTGGTGTTGTTGCCACACCACTACAAGTGTATTTTCTACAGAGACAGGGGCCCTCTCTCTCTCTCTTTCTCTCTCTCTCTCTCTCTCTCACTCGCTTTCTCTCTCTCTCTCTCTCTCTCTCTCTCTCTCTCTCTCTCTCTCTCTCTCTCTCTCTCTCTCTTTCTCTTTCTCTTTCTCTCTCTCTCTCTCTCTCTCTCTCTCTCTCTCTCTGTCTCTCTCTCTCTCTCTGTCTCTCTCACTCTCTCTCTCTGTCTCTCTCACTCTCTCTCTCTCTCTCTCTCTCTCTCTCTCTCTCTCTCTCTCTCTCTCTCACACTCTCTCTCTCTCTCTCTCTCTCTCTCTCTGTCTCTCTGTCTCTCTCACTCTCTCTCTCTGTCTCTCTCACTCTCTCTCTGTCTGTCTGTTGGCTCATTCCGTCGCTTGGCTCATCCGTTTGTCTCCATTTAAAATGTTCCAGATTATTCTTTTTTGAAAGCAACAAAAAAAGCCTCATCCTGTGGGACTTGTTATTGGCCGCGGCAGTCCGGCTGTGAGGCAACGTGTTGTTTACCGCGAGAAGCAACACGCGTGTGCCAGGAACGACATTCCGAATACCGTAGGAACACGCCAGGGGGTAGCGCGACCTGCCCCAGGTTTCCTCACATTAACACGGGCCCCCGCCAGAACATGAGTCCAACACGCCGCACACACGCCTATCCAACAATCCTCGCGCTCGCCTCCCCCTACAGACAGACAGACTGGTCTCTCTAAGGTCCAGCTCATCCCCCAGAAACTAACAGCTTCCTAAACAAGTCTCCTTCCAGTTTCAATTAATGCCATTATGTGCCAATCCTCGCCCACCACCCACCGCCCACTGCCCACTTAAAGACCCCCGCTGTCTTGGAGGAATATTACTGTCTTTTCTCTGCCTGAGCCAAGGAGAATGGTGTTGGCCTGAATGACAGATAGTGCTGCTGTCATTCTGAAACATCGACACTTGTTGACTTATATATGGGTTATAGTACATACTGTACACCAGTGGTTCTCAATCCCGGTCCTGGGGACCCAACGGGGTGCGCATTTTTGTTTTTGCCCTAGCACTACACAGCTGATTCAAATCATCAAACCATCAACTCATCATCAGGCTTTGATGATTTGAATCAGGGGTCTGGTGCTAGGGCAAAAACAAAAATGTGCACCCCTTTGGGAGAGTGCATAGACAAAGAGCGATTGCAGAAGGAGGGTGCAGACGGATAGAACAGAGAAAGAAAAAGAGAGAAAGAAAGAGAGAGAACAGAAAGAGCGCTGCGACGATGAAGTCGACTGGCTTAATTATGTACAGGGCGTCTTTATCTTCCCCAGGACCAGAATTGAGAACACCACACACTGTAGACAGAACACACACACACACACACAATACACAATTTGCCCAGTGTGGCCTCTACTCTTGTCCCTCCCTCCCTCCCTCCCTCCCTCCCTCCCTCCCTCCCTCCCTCCCTCCCTCCCTCCCTCCCTCCCCTCTCTCTCTCTCTCTCTGTCTCTCTGTCTCTGTCTCTCTCTGTCTCTCTCTGTCTCTCTCTGTCTCTCTCTCTCTCTCTCTCTCTCTCTCTCTCTCTGTCTCTCTCTGTCTCTCTCTCTCTCTCTCTCTCTCTCTCTCTCTCTCTCTCTCTCTCTTTGTCTCTCTCTCTCTCTCTCTCTCTCTCTCTCCATCCCTCCATCTCCCTCAGTGAGAACCAGTAGTCTAGGGAGATGCGTCTCTCCGGCCAAGAGCAACATGTTTGCTTTCTTTATTTCTCTCTTTTGTTACAGCCGTGTCCCCATGAGGAGCATTAATATCTGCCTCTCCGTTGTTTGTTTGAGGAGCAGGAGGCAAAAAACAGTTGTGTCCCAAATGGCACCCTATTCCCTGCATAGCGCACTACTTTTGACCAGCGCCGCGTCGGTCGTGCACAATGTAGGGAATGCTGGGATGCTGCCTGTCTCCCAGAATACACATCCACTGAAATAAGGATCCCTCTAAAAACAAAAATGTTACTTGAACCCTGGCATTTTTTATGTCCCAGAGTTGTATGGGAAAAATGTTGAATGCTGAAGTCTGGATTACTGCTTATTGAGACGAGGTCCTGGGTCAGGACTGATTGTTACAAGGCTGGGCACACACACAAACACACACACACACACACTAGTGCCATGGCCGGAGCGGAGAGACCCAGTGTATTGTCCTGATATAGCATTGTGACGAAGTCACTCTGGGACCCAGTGAGATATGCAGGATCATACCCTGAGAACATTGTGATATATTAACGCCACTGTTTATATCTGACTGCCTAGTGGCAGTAATATTCCAACGCCATGGCATTCATTTTAATAGATACGCCCTTTAATGAAATAAATACATCCATTTATCATAACACAAGTATCTTTCACTCTCTGATGTTCTGTTTTACACAAATAACACACACTATAATACAACTGTTTAGGAGGAATAAGAACACCGGTGGCTTGTTGAACCCTGTCAACCTTTGGTCCTCATGTCCTCCCTCTATCCCTCCTCCCTCCTACCTTTCCCTCCATCCCTCCTCCCCTCTGTCTTCTCCCTCCATCCCTCCTCCCTCCTACCTTTCCCTCCATCCCTCCTCCCCTCTGTCTTCTCCCTCTATCCCTCCTCCCTCCTATCTTCTCCCTCTATCCCTCCTCCCTTCTGTCTTCTCCCTCTATCCCTCCTCCCTTCTGTTTTCTCCCTCTATCCCTCCTCCCTTCTGTCTTCTCCCTCTATCCCTCCTCCCTCCTACCTTTCCCTCCATCCCTCCTCCCCCCGTCTCCTCCCTCCATCCCTCCTCCCTCCTACCTTTCCCTCCATCCCTCCTCCCCTCTGTCTTCTCCCTCCATCCCTCCAGTTGTACAACTGACTAAGTATCTCCCTTTCCCTTCCCTTTCCTCCCCGTCTCCTCCCGCCATCCCTCCTCCCCCTATCTTCTCCCTCCATCCCTCCAGTTGTACAACTGACTAGGTATCTCCCTTTCCCTTCCCTTTCCTCCCCGTCTCCTCCCTCCATCCCTCCTCCCCCTATCTTCTCCCTCCATCCCTCCAGTTGTACAACTGACTAGGTATCTCCCTTTCCCTTCCCTTTCCTCCCCGTCTCCTCCCGCCATCCCTCCTCCCCTCTGTCTTCTCCCTCCATCCCTCCAGTTGTACAACTGACTAGGTATCTCCCTTTCCCTTCCCTTTCCTCCCCGTCTCCTCCCTCCATCCCTCCTCCCCCTATCTTCTCCCTCCATCCTTCCTTTCTGCCCCCAGCCCTGACCTTTCCCTCCCATTGTAATTACACAGGCCTAGCTATCTGCAGCTGGGTGCTAATAACCTGCTCCATTCTTTTTTATTTCCTATTCTCTCCATCCCTGATTCATCAGCCTTCACTTACTGCCGACATGGCCTACTAAGAGAGAGAGGGGGGGGAGAGCGAGAGAGAGACAGAGAGAGACAGAGAGAGAGAGAGAGAGAGAGAGAGAGAGAGAGCAAGCATAGACAAAGAGCGATTGCAGAAAGCGGGTGCAGACGGATAGAACAGAGACAGGGAGAGAGGAAAAGAAAGAGAGAGAACAGAGAGAGCGCTGCAGCGATGACGTCGCCCTCTCTGGCTTAATTACGTCCAGGGCGTCTTTATCTTTGAACACCTTCAGAGTCTTTGTCAGGAGGTATTAGAGAGAGGCCACACAATCAGCCTTTCATTAGGACGCACCAGACACAGGACAAAGGAGGCCTTTAGAACGGACCGGAGAAAGGGAGGCAGCTCAGACGGAGAGATGGAGGTGTAGAGGGAGGGATGGAGGGAAGGAGGGAAGGAGGGAGGGGAGGCAGATGGAGGGATAGAATGGAGAACGAGGGGAGAGAAGAGTAAAGGGTCTATCTGGGCTGCAGGTAGAGAGAGATGGGATGGGGGATCATTTGGCCTAAATAGAGCACAGGGACGAAGTGAAAGGAGAGAGGTCTCACACGGGAGTGTCAAAGCTGTCTCGGTGTAGAAAGAGAAAAGGAGGTAGAGGGGAGGTGGGGCCATGTTATGGAGAAAGGGCTGTGTTAGTGCATATAGAGGAGTGTGAAGGTGTTGAGAGGTTGAGGACAGAAGAGAGAGAGAAAGAGAGAGAGGGGAAAGGAAGAGAGAGAGCCACAGACTGTTGTCCAACACATAAATGGTAGGGAGGCACTGAACAGCAAAAGGAAGGAGGAAGTGAAGGAAGAGAGGAAGGAGAGATAGCTGACGTGTATTTTTTCTTTTCCTCTGTCCAGGTGACCCTTACCCTCTCCAGCTGGTCCCTACTACCATGGCAGCAGCTGCTGCCGCGGCCACCCCAGGCCTAGGTCAACTACAGCTCCAGGTGAGACCAGCACCATGCTGATGATTTGATTTCCATTCAAATGTTCACCAATATTTAGATTTCCTCCAAATGCCTCCCATTGCCTTAATACATAGAGTAAACCTTTTCTATTGTGACATTGCAATGTTGTTGTGTTTTAGGTCCAAGGATATCGCCCTAACTCAACGGTTCTCAAACCTCTCCTCGGAGACCCTCAGACATTTCACAGTGTTGTATCCGTGAACTAGCTCACCTGATTCACCTAGTGAAGGACTTGGTCATTAGTTGACAAGTTCAGTCAGGTGTGCTCTGGAATAGTTGAAATACACGGAACGGCTGGGGGTCTCCGAGGAGAGGTTTGAGAACCGCTGCTAACTGACTAAGCTGGTGTTTCTGTTTTGTTCTGTTTGATGACAGTGTTAGGTTACCATAGTGATGCTCTTTTGTTCTGGAGGAGAGACCTTGAGCAGAGAATAGAATCACTAAAGTGCTACTTATTGTTCACTCTCATAAGACTGGAGCCATAGAAACCCCAACTATTCAGTTAAAAAGACCAAAAACAGAGCAAATTCTGCAGTATTGTCACTCTGGCTCTGTAATATTTTGAATATTCTGAATATTGTGTGTGTGATTGGTAGGGACGGAGAGGGTCTGAAGTGGGGATCGACAGGACTATTGAACAGTTTGGAGTAGACTCCAACTACAACAACCCAGCCTGGTGGTGCTTACAGGTTAGGACACTCACACACACTCACACACGCACACGCACACACACGCA